>NC_052140.2:3513148-3813148 GCF_016086655.4 Lepeophtheirus salmonis
TACGCAAATCCTCTTATTCTGATAGGTAGTCTAATCCCCGAATCTTAAAACCAACATCATCGTTAATTTTCAATAAGTATCTTTCCAATCCAAATAAAACTTATTCCAAAAAGGGTTGTTGTTTATTTTTTTAACCACATCATATAACGTATTTTTCCTTAAAATTTCTACCTTTTTTCTTGTGTCAACAGATCCTTCCATTCTGTTCTGAGTGACCTATGAATACGTCTCCTCTTTTTCTTTTTTTTAATTTTGGGGATGGTATATCCTGGGTCAAACGCCAATTCACCCCTAAATATTATTTTTTCCCAAGTAGGACATATATATCACAAGGAGAACTATGTTAAACAACTGAGCGCGCTGACACACGTATCACACTTATTTTCTTTTGTATTTCCTTATGCATTCAATGTAAATAAAGGAAACAGCACACACTTTCAATAGGTTACGTAACCCATTCAAGCCCTAAAAATAAAATATGTTTTTGCTACATAAAGAGTTGTCAAGCTCAAATACGAGCGAAAAAATGAGAACTGCTAATTTTTCATTGAGTGAGAGTGGGAGACCGCTCATTGATTTAAAATACGAGCGGGAGCGCGCTCACAAAATTAGTAACTGAGCCCAAGCGGAAGCGTGCTCAGGATTTTTTGAGCGGACTAACGCTCTGTTCCTGCTCCATAAGTCAATATCGATTTGACATATACCTTACGTATCCATTTACATGTAGTGGTTTTAAACCACACTGAGTCCCAATCATTTTATGAGCGTTCATATGCAATATCGGTGTATTCAATGCGTATTTTGAAAGAATTATTTTTCTTATCCTTCAGATCAATAAACAGAGGAACTTATAACCAATATTCTTTTAGTGGTACTGATGCTTATTAATATGAATGCTTCTGATAATATGTAGAAACATAAAAGTTTTTAGACGTCTTTATTTTTTACATATTCATCCTATAAGAGGAAAATTTGATTTAAAAAATAATATTTATCATATACGAATACATATTAAAATTTTAACCAGTAAATTATAAGTTAAACTACTATTTAAACAAAGAAGATAAGGATAGTTACTAAGATAATACTCTATTACTGAAATGCTGCAAGTGCTAGAGGAATGGGGATGATATTTGAGATTAAATCTCAAGGGATATACCAAATGAATTAGTAAATGGTAGATTAAAAATCAAATTTGACCATTCAAATTTATTTTTAATTGCCGCGCCTCCCTCATGCATTTAAAATATTCATTTATTAATTATCGTTAATCTATATTACTGCAGATAAGTGTGTTGTATGTCTATTGGTCTGAGGAGGACTTTTTAGTGTGTGCTTAACTAACTGTGTAATTCCAAGCAATATCGATCACTCCCGCTAGTATAAAAAATCAAACAAAGATTACTATTCAAACGAACTGGAATTAAAAGTACACATTGCACAAAAATCAATAAGTTTCTACATTGCTTCTGAGAAAACATAATTCTAAATTTAAGAGAGAAACAAAGTCATTCTAGGAAGATTTAATATCTTATAATTGGCTCGACAAAACCTCCATAGAATGCCAAGTTTTGACAAGTTCCAAGGTTTGAGGAGTTACGAGCTTTTGTTGAATTTTGCAAAGGAGAGCTTTGCGAGATCCATTTACAAAACTTATTCCCCTAAAATAACTATATCTACACCGACTGAATGTGTTTAGAACACATTTGTTTACGTTTAGTTTGTGCTTAATTTGTTTCTTCTCAGTTTTCGAGCATCATAAATTATTTTATTACAATATTTATAAAATTATAATACTCAAATAACAAATTCAAATGATCGTTTTTTACATCTTGACGGATATATTTAATATTTTTTATTAATAACTTAAAAAATAATAAATAGTTAAATACCAGTAATAAATAATAATACATAACAATCGCAATCGCAAGTTAAACATTATTTTCCCGATGCCGATTCCAGAAAAACACCCGATTCGCCAATTCTGATTAATCGTCCCATCACTAGTAGAAAGGTTGAATAAGTTTTAAAGACTTGATAATGAAATTCTTTGGTGTCCATGTATAAGTATTTCAATTATGAGGATTACAACAGTTCTTTTAAATATTTGATTAGAAATCGATAAGATCCAAGATCATTCTCGTATTTGGGAATTTCGGTAATACGAGAACTCTTCCCCAATTGCGTGCTACGAGAACTCGTTATCCTGGCGCCATGCGTACTCTTCTTGGAATTGAGGTTATAACTTATCCTGGACTCAATACTACGAGTACTCTCCCTAAATTATGTGAGAACATATCTTTGACTAAGACTCCACTTGTACTCGATTTTATTATAACTCATCCTATACTCAGCGACATAATTATTCGTCCTAGTCGATGAAGAGTTCCTACCCTTACTGTGGATAAATAAATAACTAAATAAGAACACACGAAATAGATTTTTTATTAGAACAAATTATTTTTTTATTGCGTTTAAACATTAACAAACAATACAAATTTTTTGAAGCATTGAAGATATTCTGATATTAAAGGCTTCCTGCTTACTCGCTCTTAAGTTTTTTTTTAACTCTTTTGATTTATTATTTTGATATCCAAATCTTTTCTTGTTCTCATGAATTAAATAATTTACCTCATAGAAGTATTTTTTCCCGTACAGTTGAAAATTTTATATGCTATACTTAAAATATATTGGTTACAAGTATGATTTTCCTCACATTCTACTTTGGCAATGCCTGAATCATAAGGATCATGTTAAAAAATACTTTATTTGATTAAATATTGCCCGGTTATTTTTAAATTTGAAAAAATTTGAAAAACATAAAAGCAAGTTAGTAAGGGTAAGTTCCTCAAAAATGGTTGATATCGACCTCATCCAGTAATTTTTGCGACATCATATATAGTCGAGTTGATGAAACAAACCAGGGGCTTCTTTGCGGAGCTCTCTGTGTAAAGCCGTTGAGTTGTTTTTTTCCATAATATAGACAAAGTATACATCTATGTGGTCTACCTTCTCTGTGAAGAATCTTTTAGAAGAATAACTGAATCTATTTCATCTTCAACATTGGTTTAAGTTAAATTTTCAGAAACAAAGTCTGAAGTAGACAAGGAGTTCAAATAGTCCAGTATGTTCAATAAAATATCACACTCATAATATAATTATTGTCAATGATGTTTTTCAGTAGTTGAAATGAAAGTTCTCTGTTCCTGTATCTGAAAAATTGAAATGTTCATGATCATTAATGCATGTACATTTTAATAGACTAAAATACTAACCGCATTCTATTTGATAAGTTTAAAATAACTTTGGCACAAAATCTGATGAAAAATCCATGTAAATCCGAAAATTTAAGATTATGAAATATCAATGCCTGATCAATGTAGTCAAAGCGCTCATAAAACCTATCGGGTAAGCGAGCTCTGTCCAGTTTTAAATTTAGTTTTGATTTCGAAGAAATAGTATTGGCCATTTTGAATACATGAATTTTATTCATAATATTTTCTTTTCTTTTACGATCCCAGTGAAAGAGAGAGGTGGTTTGCTCCTCACTATTTTGACTGGCTTGGAAAAAAAGGAGGGCATGTTTGGAAACTGTGTTGGTGTAGCATCCTTGTTTAATATTTTTATAGGGATATTCTTACACTGATAGTTGTTCGTATCCTCAGATTGAATTTTATAGTCGGGAGATAAAAAATGCATTTAGCAGAATATTTTGAAGGCTCCTAATGGCTAATTGTTAAAAAAGAAAGTTCTGATCCAAACTGAGCAATGACTTTGTCATTCCTTATCCTTTGGAAAAATATGGAAACGTCTTTTGGCGGGAGGAGGATCCTTCTTCTTAGACTTAGTTAGCCTGTAGCCACTAAGGCACTAATGAGTCCTACTTGGTATACTTGTTTAAAATGGTTACGAGAGTCTTCCCTCCCCTGCTCTAAGAATTCATTCGTATAAATTATAATAATAATTAAAACCGATCTTACAAAAACCGCATCAATATTGCAATTTGTAAAGACGGAATATTATTAAAATAGCTAAAATACACTGGCGTCAGATCACAGTTGACGTAATCTTAAAAGATACTAACGACCTTTAGTAATCCTGCTTGATATTTGCCCAAGTGGCAGTGAGTCACACCCCTGTTGTATAATGTATATTTTTTAGTTAGCTCATGCCTACTGTTGACAAAGCATCCAAAAATCGTATCATTTCATTTCTCATAGATATATGTAGGTATACACTAGGATATACTAAAGAAGGATAGTGCAGCTTTATTTTTTATCCTATAGCGGGTGCTTTAGAATAGAAGAGAGCAGGACTTTCAATTTCTTAGTTGAGTCCTTGCTTCTCGGCAATTTATAATAATTATTATTAATTAATCTTAATAGTCAGGTGGTGTGCTCAAGTAAGAGATGGTTACTCAGTGCTCCGTACCGAAGTACTCTAGTGGACTTAATTCAAACTGAAAAAAGGATAAGGACGAAAGAATAGTGTTCCAAAGATTTCCTTTTAAAAATGAAGAACTCATGAAAGAATGGAAAATGCAATTCCTAGGTATTTAAGAATTAATTCCAATTCTCTAGATTATTTCCATATGCACACCATTACAGAAAGAACTAGGTGCCAACAGGATGAGGATTATAAGACTTCAAAAAATGAAAGCAATCTGTACGGAAAAAAGAACTCCACTCTGCTTCGACGTCATTTAAATCCAAATTGTGTTCCCTCATTATCCCCAGATGTACCGGGAAGCCAATTATCAAAACCACTTGCACGGGGACCAACAAAAACATTCATTTCAAGGGTTCTGAGTATTCATAACATCACATTTTATGACTTTAATCCACAAAGACTAAATATGATCATTGCAATTTTCCAGGCTTTTGAATCAAGCTAAATATTAAGAAAAAGTGAATGCTAATTTTTTTTGAAGATGAACGTGTTGGATCTCTCAACGATTTGTCATTTAAATTGAAGGCACATCAATTAAGACATAGGATTATTCAAGTATTTAGAGAAAATAGCATATTTTTTCTCCAAATTGAATCTTCTCCTCCCCAGTTAACAATCTATTTAAATATCAATGATTCATTGGAATACCAAATTTATGCTAAAAATAAAGAATTAAAGCAAAAGGAAGTTGCTCATCTGTGCTCCTGTACAAAAATAGAGGACGTGATTCAAGTATGTAACTAACTTGCCTTCGCTAAATCTTATCAGCAAATTGAAAAGGTACACTGGATGTTTCAGAAAAGGAGGAAAATCAAATAAGCTTTCTTTCTAATCAACTGAGAATGAGCCTTATATCTTTAAAATCGTTTGACAAGCGTTTTCAATTTCGAGACTGAATTTTCTCCGGCTGCTATCAAATATTTACAGTCTAGAATCGAATGTTTGTCCCACGAAGAACGAAAATCTTCCTTGATTTTTTGATGAGGTGTACTCCTCCAAAAGCGTGGAATTTAGTGAAGGTAAATTTTTGGGATTACAATCGGATGGTGAAATAACTAAGACACTGATTTTTTTTATGAGAAGAAGTATCTCTTCCTAATACAAAGATATTATTGCAATGATCCCTTCGTCAAAAATCAACTCAGAGATGATTAAAAAATGTACAATAAAGGCACTTGAGCTTATATCGAAAATAGGCTTTGATAGAGTTACATTGATATGTGATGCCCACTTCGCAAATCGTCGCTTTTATATCGATGTTCAATGTGATGGTTCTTTGAGACCTTACATAGAAAATCCATATGCAATGGGGCACAAGGGTCTTGTTCGATAGTGTACATTTATTTAAAAACTTGTATAATAATTTTTTGACTAAGAACAATTTCTTTTACGCTGCGTTTTTGTCCTGAGGATTTATTTAAGTACATGAGAGTACTTCTCATGAACAAGAACTTTTTTCAAGGGAACTAGGTTTCCCTTGAAAAATTGCTTTTCATCCTAATAATAAAATCATTGTACCTCCCTCCATCGAACGCGTAAAAGTGAATCATTTTGAAAGATTCTTTATTTTAATAATTATAAATGGATTGCAACACTACCGGAAGCCAGATTCTCCAGATTGGCTAGAAACATCTGAATTTATGAATCAAAAGGGTTTCACCTGTGGCAATTTGGCAAAATTAATTTCAATGCTATTGAGCATTGTGTAGACAGTATAGACAATTATCAGGAGCAGACTATTATGTCAGTTGCCGGCAATTCCTCGAAGCTGAAAAAAAATTACGGATTAAAGCACAATTGAAAAATACTAACATTGACATTAGCAAAATCAATGAAATTTTCAAGCATGCGGTGTCATCGTCTATTGAAGCAGATGTATTGAACTTCTGCAATTTCATGGATATGTAGGTGACTCGATTAATAAATCTAATTCCTGTATACTCTGTCCCAGACTTCTATTGTCGGATAAAATGATCACTCTGGAAGATACAGATGAGAGAAATCAAATTGAGTCTTTCTTGAACTCTATAAATCGAGGAGTTCTAAAAAAAACCATCCAAAATATTATACATAAGCTGTCCACAAGCCTATGATTTAAGGAGCTTGACTTTCAATTCGAGTAAGAATGTGAAATATAATTTTATCTATCTTATAAAAAACCCCGGGCTCTATTCGTGAATTTATTTACTAAACTCTAACGTGATGAAAAATTCTCGTCGATTTTATAGCAATATTGTAAGGAGGGGCGTAGTTTTTATAATTATGCTAGATAAGTGCCTTTCAATGTTTTTAATATTACCATGAAGAATTTTCTGAGTGAAAAGAATAGTCAAATACATAAAAGTCGAAAACAAAGTAATTACGGAGTGGCAACTTTAAGTAGAAACATTACTAAGTTACAATCAAATTATAGTATTTTTTCTTCATAGCAATGAAGTTTTACCAATATTGGTAAGCATTCATTGTTTCATAATTTATAATTTGAATTCTCTATTGGCTTCCTTTCAAAATATTTACAAATAAATCAGTATATTTTTTAATAATTACTAATAAACAATTAGGTAAAAAAAAAAAAGTTAAAACAGGTTTGATCTACTGAAATGGATAAATATCGTTGTCACCAATCCCACATAATTTTATATCACAGCTCATAGGTAGAAGTACTTAACATTACTTTTACGCTTTAGTTAACATTGTTGGTATGATATGTATTTAAATTCTTCATTTTTTTAAACACCAGCTGTAGAATTTTTTACTCCCTTTTTTGAGAGTGCGCAATCCCTCATTATTATATCCCAGGTATACATAATTTATGAACTCGTGATATCTTTATTGATCATATATTTTAGACATATAAATTTACTACAGAAAGGAAATCCTAGATATATGTAAAATACATAAAGAGTTGTCAAAAATATGACTTAAAACGAGTTCGATACTTTTTTTAGTTGTAACCAGATTTTTTTAAAAGAGGTTATGATTATTATTTTATTCTTAAGAAAGGAACATCTAAGTATAAAGTACCAATAGGTTAAGAACCACGGGTGGTCAGTCTCTTCAATATTAAGAGTGCGGACCCGAAGATATTTTTGCCCCTCAAAATAACTTTGTATACATTCTTATTCATAATGATGAGGATGTACTTTATTTCATTTAAACTCTATTTGATTAATTGTAATGCCAATCTAATACTTGGATTATAAATATATAAATCATTGATTTTGAGGTAGTGTTCAACAAGATATCCTGTTTAGAATTCAAATATCTACCTTATTTGAAACGGATGTTATTGTTACATTGATAATTTATTTTTCGTTAAAAGTAACAAAAGGCTATTTTTTTAATGATCAATGAATCGAAATCTAGTGCAGACCGTAGATGGAAATTTAATTATTTTCCGTCGTGGACCAATTCATTTGGTCTTAATATCTTAAACGATTGTTTTCGGTCTCCATCTATGAACTGATTATCTCTCCAATTCTGATTTATGAGTTGTACAAATATTATTTATACAACACATTTAAGTTAATATAACATTATTGTTCCGATGTTCAAATTTTGAAACACACATGAACTCATCAACAATTCAACTATAGAATCAGTTTAGATCTAATTTTTATTTGAGACCAATCTAGACCAAACTTCTGTGAAAGATGGAATGAGTTCGGTCCACTAAAAATCATAATATTCTCTGAGCGGTCTAGGATTTTCAAACCGAAAATCAACACTATGGTTTTTTATGTATATGTTGCAAATTGTACAAGTAGCAATTTCTTCGTCTTAAAATGAATTATTGTAGTAATGTAGAGTGTAAATCCTTCATTTGAAATTATTCATCTCATTTTGTGGTTGCAGCTTGTACAAAAATGAAACTTGTACGCAACATATATAGCTTACATATGTATAATCACAGGATATCAAATTAAAAAACTATCCATTTTGTTTGATACTTATGATTCGCACTCAAGTCGTATTTTTAAGTCTTATTAAATTGTAGGGGTTCATAATATTTAATGCATATTCGAAATTAAAAGATTCAGTCAAGACCTAAGAATAAAAAATATGATATTCAAATTAATATTATTATTTACGTACCATTGGCGATTTTATATTTATGAGGAAGAGTGAACGCGAGCCGGGGAGCAGGTGGTACTTATGACTCAAATCAAAGTCGCTCTTAATTCAGCTGCAACTACTGACTCGACACTGACCTGTATCAGAAAAATAACTGCTACTTGAGTAAGACTCGAGTGAGCTAAAAAAACTCAATATTTGATTCATACTAATAAAAACTTCGTGAATGCTTTTTTCAAACGCAATTTTCCCTCCGCCTAGTTATCATATTAAAAAAAAAAAAAACTTTTAAAAGCTTGATAGATAATGATTTATTTTATTCAATAAAATCTCCTCCAGTCTTAATTACAGTCTTTATACAAGGCCGAAAATGCAAGCAGGCCTTTGCCACTTGGTCCATTGGCAAATCCTGGAATTCCTTCTTAATCCGACTGATAAGTTTGTCTTGGGGATTCCCGGGGGTTCAATTAGTTTTTTGTTCGATCCCACACCACACAAAAAAAAATCCATCGGATTAATATTCCGGAATTTGGAGGGCAAAAATTCAGCAAAATAAATTCTTCAAAATTGTCTTGGAGCCATTCGATACTTTTTTTTAGGTGTGGCAGGGAGCCGAGTCTTTTAAAGGCCTCAAATTTCCTCCTAACCTTATGAACGAACGGTTCACTCGAATATCAGAATTCGAGCTATTATTATGTTGTCGTTCCCGTCGCGGACTCCAAGGAGGGCTACGTGCCTTTTTCAAATATTTGCGACAACGAATTCGTCATTTGATTCTATTTTTTCCAACTGATACGGGTTTGAACAAGCTATCTAGAAAAAAATCAGCTGCCTAAGTGCCCGTGTCTGAGAGAGCTCGCCAAAGTAATTTGCACACCCTGTATAAAACACATAATGTATAATGTTAAAAAATTGACTGAAATCGTGTTTGTTTTATTATAAGTAACAAAACAAAATAACCAGGATTTAATTTTCTTTTATTGAGTCCATCAATTAAAATACAAAGAATCAAGTAAATATAGTTAGTTCTATTCAAAACTTCATGAACAAATATTTCCACGCCCAATACTAGCATACATCTATCTAAAGTATGCCAAGCCTTTAAAAGCTATATATTTTAGTGATATTTACTTGCTAGCTTTCAAGTACCAAACAAAAAGCTACTAATCATTAAACCCCAAAAAAAATTCCAGAGCTATTATTACTCGACTTTATTAATGATAGATCACCCATACCAAGGTTAATATAAATACAATGTTATACCATATCGCGTGTACGACAAATGTTTAACTTCCACCACACTTTTAATATTGACGTCATAGTAGATGAGTGGTTGCGTGTTTTGTCAAAATATGCCTATCTTGTCTAGCAGTCGGTACAATACATCAGATTGAAAATTCTAGCAAACCCGATTACAAGATGACCTAACCCTGTATTTCTATTAACCTTGGTACATGGTTACTCAAATCGGATACAGACGCCGTCTTATATAACAATCTTTGCTAAATGACGTCATATTGACAGGATAATTGATGATGACGACACTTTAGTGTCGTCATCATCAATTATCCTGTATAAGAATAATAAATACTTTAATTAGGCCTAAATTAAAGTTAGGAAAAACTATTCTTGTCCATGAAAGTTCCTTAAATATTTGCTAAACTAATTCAATAGGTAAATTGATGTACTTTATTATAATAATAGTGAAATTTATGGCTAGTAGAGACCTCCCTAAAATATACTTTTTCAAGGACCGATTTCTGGTACAAAAACGATTTTAAATACCTCTAGAAGAACCGTAATGCCAACGAAAATATTGCTGGATCTTTAACTTTTTTTTAGTAATATGTTGTGCCATGAAACAAAGGTCATATTATTACATAAAAAGATACCTCAACTTAGAAATTTATTTATGATAATAAAAGTTGATGATTTAAATCATATATTTATGTTCTTCAATTACTAATAATATCTGTATAGAAACACGTACGGATGAAAAAATGAAAATCATGAATTTTTGCAATGTTAAAAAGAATCAACACATTAAAATTCGTCAAATCAACACAAAACAAGGATGTCTTTTTTGAATCTTTGTAGATACTTGAGTTTTTATGTGTAACTACTAGTATTGAGACACGGTCCAAGACCGATTTTTTTCGGTTCGGTCTTAATTGATTTTTTTTTAGACCGATTTTGGTCAAGACTCCGATCACAGATCGTAGATGGAAACTTAACTTTCAAATAGTGGACCGATTTTATAGGTCTCAATATAGCTACCGATTTTCCACCCTCAATGTATGGACTGATTTTCCCCCTATTCTGATTTATGAGTTGTACAAATAGGGTTTATGTAACTCAATTAACTTCATATGACTTTATAGTTCCGATGTTCACAGTTTTGAAACACACATGACGACATCAACAATTCAACTATAGAATCAGTCTAGATCTAATTTTTATTTAAGACTGCTACAGACTGTTCTGTTCAATCAAAATCATAACGATCGATCTAGGATTTTCAGGCTGAAATCCAACACTAATATCTACATACTTGTCAGTCAATACATAATGTCATTATTTTTTCATATCCTAAGACGTACACATTACATATGTTGTGAACATTAGTGTAATAATTTTTTTACAACATCATATCCCTAAACGTTTAGAAAAAATGTATTATACAAGTTACAAAATAAAAATAATATTTAGTCTTTTGAGGCAAAGCACCTCACGCATAAAAAGATTTTAGATTTATGTTATAAGTTTAAATATACAATTTTGGAATATGAGAATGACACTAATGTTCTAACACAAACTTAAGAATAATATAAAAATCAGATAAGTAGAAACTTTTAAGAATCAAAGTTATTTTTAGTGCAGCAATTAATTTCAGCGATGACTTTTGTATGACAGGATCTGGTCAAATCTCGTATTAGCTGGACACAGGAAGGGTGGTGGGTGGGGGAGAATAAGTTGTTATATTTACTTTTTTGATCAACTATCTTCAACTTACCTATAAGAGATCTGTGATCCACCTATTGAGAAACATTTATCTAACACACTCCTGATAATATTTAATAATATTATATATCTATAACAACTTAGATATCTATGGTACAGTATATATTATGTGCAGGAATCCTGGATATTCCTACAGGGAATTATTTTTAAATGAAATAACTAAATGAAGAAAAAAAATTCTTTGATGGTGTCCTAAAAATATATAAAACTACGAGCTACAATATTACTCTAATATTTTATAAATTACCAATACAATCATCTTTAAAGTAGCTTATGCGTGATTTTTTCCTTTGTTTTAGTACAAAGAAAGTTGTTCTTTGTATCAAACAGTAACAGTCTGTTCAATTTGAACACAGAAAATTAATTTAAGATACAAAGTCAAAGAGTATATACCCTAGTGTACATTGTACATTCATGTTCTTAAATATTGTACGTTTTGCTAATTATGTATCACATTCATATGTGATTGATTCTCTTATGTGCATAATATTTACGCTTCTATCCTCCAATAGAGTAATAAATGGATGTGTTATTTACATTAGAGCGTAGCCAAGGAAGCTTTAAAGGAAGTCTCTAAAATATTTAAAAAAAGAAAAATCAATTTTGAAAACAAAATACTTCTGAAATTGTCAGTCAGAAGATCATTTTCAAAGAGTTCAGACACACTGAATGGACATTTATCTTGGAGGTTCACAACCTTTCGTAAAAGCATAAAACAAATGTAAGTATTTTTATATTATTAATAGGGGAGACCTGTTACAACCAGGGTAGTGAACTCACTTAAATTTCAGCGCGAGCCCAAGTCCCGAATCCGACTTGAACTTTAAGACCGACTTCCGATTCCTACTTGACCTTTGAGACTGATTCCCGAGTCTAACGGGAATTTCAGTCTGAGCCCCGAATCCTGCTCTCCCACACTTGAATAGATATATGTATATCAATCTTGATGAACCCTACGTCAAAAAGTTTAAAAACACACTCATATTCTGCGAAGGGGTCCACATACAAAAGTACATGAACAATAGAAAACGGAAGATAAATACTCTAAAAAAAACTTCAAAGCTAAATATTTTCCTTTCAATTATGTATAGCTACAAATTATATATTATAAAAAACAATTAACAACTATTTACAAATACCAGTTTGCTCTTAAGAAAAGGATTGCGTTTAGTAGATCCTCCTTCATTGATGACCTCTGGTCACTTGTAATGAATTTCATTGCAGATAACAATCGTTGGACACGCATTGTGATGATGGCATTGACACTAATACGAAACGAACGTCTGATGATTACATTGACATATCTTTGTTTATTTCTTTAAAGGTTTTTTTTCCTCGGAGTAGAGGTCCATTCTCGACATTGATGATTGCATACTCCAATGCTATTTTTCTTGTGTTGGGATTAAATTTTGACAATTTCTCATGAAAAGTGTCGAGATAATATTTAATTCCCTCTCCATTGTCATCCTCTTCTTCCATGTCACTTATATATCACTTATGTCCAATTCCGTCAACAGGCCTTCCTTCTTGTTCATGTAAAACATTCTTATTGCTGTTTCCATAATAGCTTCTCTGGCCAACATCTTATGAGATTCTTCTAGTAGAAGACGCTATCTAACATCAAGATAAAGTGATAGGCAAGAATTGTGAATTTGACAAAAGTCCTTCTTCTCGTTGTATTATGGACATTAGAATCTCTTCTGCTCATATATCTTTTGCAGAAGAACAAATATTCCCATTCCATTAAAAAACATCCGGGATTCAAAGTTTATGTTTGCATTTTTACTGTAGCTAGATATGGCAGTTCCAGGATATGATTCAATTCTCTAATTGAAGTCCTTATAGATTCTGACATGTATCTTTGGACGCCGGTGCTAAATAATCCACAATACCTCTCAGCTTAATGAGCCTATCCATGATGAGGTTTGTGCTCTCCCATCTCGTCACACAATCTAAGATTGGTATCTTATTTGTCTTCTTGCGAATGACACCCAAAATGTTGGCATTTAATTTAGCTTTGACAAAATTATAAGTGACTACAACTAATAACCAACAAGATAAATGCAATTACATACATAGACATGAGAAATCTAACAAATATTATGAAATTGAACTTACTATAAAGTAAAAGTATATTTAATAAATACTATTTTAGTTGAGGAAAAGAGACGTTTGATGAATTTAAGAAAAAAATACAATATAATAGATTAAATGTACAAAGATTGTAGTCTGAAGTGAAAAATAAGTCCCTGTTATTGTTTTTTTATAGAACTCCAATATGATAATATACTTTCAGTAGCCTACACGGCTATTTAATGTGAAAATAAGACCTTAATAATACACTATCCATGCAACTACCCTTTATTTTCCAAACGTAAATAAAAATGGAATATTCGGGGTCAGAGTGACAGAAGCCTTAATAAGCTTTTATCAATTTATCATGAAATATTTTTTAATTTACAATAAAAACAAAGAAAGAAGGATTCGGGACTCGCACTAAATTTAGACTAGTCCGAGTCCTAAGAAAACATAGCAAATCCGCAAATCCACAATTTCTAGGCTACACTCCTGTTTACATCATGGAGTGGTTTCAAACATTAAAAAGATATATATACAAAATTTACATCATAACTGTACCTATAATATAGTGCAGACTAGTATGAAAAATAACACAAGTCAACAAAATTGTAATCAGCTACCCAAAAACTATTAGAATTGAATATGAGATTTTTAAGATATTTGGCAAAGGAAAATTTTGCTGATTTGGGTAATTAAAATTTTTGTCATCTTTTCTTTGAGATATTCGATAAAAACTGATTTTGAAAGTAGTTGTTTTTGAGAAAAGTTATTTATGTGATAATGTAGTTGGTTAGTTTTTCATGATTTTTGCTCAAATTAGGGCGACCAGAAGCCCATGGAGCTTTTGCCTTCATATATATATATATATATATTATAGCATAAATGTATCTTTGCACTTATTTTTTTGGGTATAAAATGGGTCTTCCTTCACTTAAAGTCATTTGTAATTCATATTTTTTTTACATGTATATATATATGAGGGTGAAACTTCCGCAGAGGAAACATCTTAGAACCGTAAATTTACGATTATTTTAATATCAGGTGCATACTTTTATTACAATTAAAAACCCATTTAAAGAGGGAATTTTTTAGACTTTTTAAAGAGTTTGAAATCACAATCTTTTCTTTTAAAAAAATGTTAAGAAAAAGAAAATATATTATTATATATTTGTTTTTTGTACCCGTTCAAAGTTAGTATCGGTATATCAATACTTCTTCGATTTAAAAAAGAAAACAAGAATATTGTTAAATGTAATTCAAATGCTCCTAAGGACAAGTTTGTAGAAATTTAGAACCTCGCAAGTGTAATGAATAAATTTTAAATATTTCAAATCAAGATATTTTTTAGTCACTAACTTAGTTCATTCTTCTGAAAGTAACAAAAACTTTATATAAAGACTCAAATTACGATTATTCAAAAAATTACAGTTAAATATTTTATTAGTTAATAGTTAATTCTTAATTATCTAATCGGGGTCGTTCAAACAGCATATGTCACACCGCTGAAACAAATCATAGAACTTAAATAGACCCAGATAGAGTAGCTACATATTCCTTAATTATAAAGAACCTTTTAGAAGTACATGATCATATATTAATCCAACAAAGCTACTCATGAGTGATATGGCCCAAACAAGGATTGTCAAGGGGCCATTGACCAACACACTTTACAAAGGTTATACCAATCAAAAGCTGCATGAAAATATGCCCTCCATATATGACTGTCTACAGTTTCTAACATTTGAATTAGTTTCCAGTGGCCCTGATGATGAGTGAGAGTGCAGGAAACAATATATATATATAGAACAAGTGATGACTCATTACTTGTGTAAGTGATATGTAGTCTTACAAAAAAGAAAAGAACTCGAAATTAATATATACAAGTATGCAGGCTTGTTGATTGGAGTTTTTTCTTATCGGCAATCAATTGCGATATGTCGATATTATATTACTGATCGCAGTATCGCAATCGGTCCTGACATTTATATATCAACAGAAATAGCAAAAAATTGCGATCCGATAAATTTTTACAGAATTACAAATAATCTTATTATGATGTGGTTTTCTAGACTGGTCTTTGTCTTGAGAAAGCTATCGAGACTGTTTTTTTCTCAAAATATCAAAGTCTTGGTATTGGGTCTATTACACTCGGTCTTGGTCTAAAAATTCTGGGTTCGGTCTTGATTTTCATCTCAAACTGTATAACCTCTGTCTTGACTTGGTTTCTACCCTTATATATGTCGTGGGAACTGATTTTGGCCGATATTTATATATAGCAGGCCCAGCAGCGAGCGTTTCTTCTACTAGGCCAAACAGATCCTGAGAAGAACTAGACAGAGGCTGAGAGACGACAACTTTGAGAAGCAGCTCCTGTTAATGTCAAATAAAGAGCTAGACGAGATGTGATTTATGTAGATATTTTATTATTCGCCGGCAGCAACTATTTTAGTTTTTTTCTGCATATATTTTAGTTTTTTATTATAGTAAAATATTTATAAATAAATACATTTGAGAAAAGTGTTAAATCGTTTATTAAAGTTAAAAAGGTATATATATATATGTATAAACATACAAATATAGGTTTAAAGAAATTATATTTTTGAATATGATGCAATTAAATTCACCGGATTCCTGATTGCAAATGGCCTTGATCGTAATATCGCTATATTGCAGTGAATTTCTGATCGCAATTTTTGATGGGATCTCTATTTTTTTCCTGATCGCTCACAAACCTGAATATATGACAAATAGACGGATATTAACGGTTACCCAGGAAAAAATTAATGATTCCAATATATTTATTAATTTTACCCATGGACGGCTTATAACCCTCAGTGTCTCCAATTTTTCTGGTAATATGAGTGTGTTTTTTAAAATTGATGGTTCGGGTACAAGTTCGTTCACGGATACAAGTACTACCTTGGCCCATCCCTTTCATCTAACATTAGTGTTGTGTGAGTTCTTATTTAGAATTGAACTCTGCAGTCCAGTTCAGTCTCAGTCTAGTCCATTCCATTTCAGTTCTCCATATCAGTGCTAAAACTTAGGAAGTTTGGCCCTTGATGACGTAACTAATTTTTTTTTTCTTAATTAGTTCTAGTACTGACAGTCTTAAGGACTGGCCTAGACCGAATAAATAAGGACTGACTAAACACCATGTAATATTATACAAAATATAATCTAGGATATCTATGAATTAGCTTGTCTTGACATAGTCAACCACCCATATAGAAATATACTGACAGTTATTTGTTTAAAGAGCATGGATATGAATCATACAAAGATATGCACTCAAATCTCTAAAGTCTAAAGAGATAAAAATAATGTTAAAGAAATTGAAAAATAACTTGAACTTTGTTTGTTAAAGCTTATTGAATGCAAATCAGGTTTGTTTTTTTCATGTTTTTTAAAGATCACAGATAAATAATGACAAATAATTTAATATATATTTTAAACAATTGAGAAAAAAAATCCTCATAAAATATTATGTTTTTAAAATTTTTGAGAACAAAATTATACAAAACTACATATGTCATTCCGGTAGGATTTGGAACGTTGATTACAAATCTGAAATTATTTTTTTTGGTATCAAATCTAGTTTTTGTGATTTTTTAAAATATTTTTACTCATATAAGTTTCTCATTTCCCGGGAAATCATCTTTAAGCGGGAGTAAATAAGTATGTACTTTTTGAAGAATTAATTAATATTTGACTAATTTTACTCATAAATTATCAACTTTATTTTTGTTTAAATTGGGTTCCATGATTTATTTAAAAACGTGATTTATTGCCGGTGTATATTTCCAATATTGTTGTAAAAAATATACATGGTACAACTCTAATATAAATATAGTAGATCTTTTTTTACTATTCACTAATTGATATTTCTTTCCTCATAAATTAGATATTGTATGAATCATTATTACTTGGCAGTGATCAAAAATGGAAGAATTTTTACTAAAGGTACTTAAATTAAAAACTAATTCGGAATAAAAAATATCGATAATATTGAATTATTTATTTATAGATTGGTGGATTTGGTCGTTATCAAGGATTTTTAATGTTTTTTGTCTTTGTTACATCCTTTACGTGTGGTTCCAATTATTATAGCCAGGTTTTTAGTCTTTTAGAACCCCCAAAGACTTGTATTTCGGATGGATTGAATACTCAAGGAGAGTGTTTGATATTAAGTGCAAATAACGATACTTTGGAATGTTCAAATTGGAGTTACAATTATTCTGATCAATTCCCCACGCTTGTTTCTGAGGTAGGATAATATTTTTATTGACCTTGGCTATAGTACCTAGATATATTTATAAAAGGTGTGACCTAATTACAGAACGAGATTTCAGCAGGCCGTGACAAACAGAAGGGGGCTCAGGTGGAACTGACTAATTATTTTTATCAAATTTGTCAAATAAAAAAAAGTGTATATTGTCACATTTTGATTTTTTTTTCAACATCTTATTAATTCTGGCCTCTATTATTGCAAGATACGGAGTCGGATTTTGGTTTATTTCCTTCATGTCATAGCGGCTTGCAGCTAATATTATAAAAGTTTATAACAGCTATGCTGCTCTTCTCCCAAACTTTCTTCAAATTGTCACGAGTACCATGCTAATTGTCAATTTCATGTTAATATTTGTTATAACTGTAGACATAAACTGTTAAAGACTTGATTTGAATTTTTACTTGAAACAAATTGACGGACTGTGTTATATTAAGTTACATATACAATGCATAAAACAAACAGTAGTACCTTGAAGTACGAATGAGGCAACAAACGAGTTATTTTCCAAATCGAAGTCTGCTTCCTAGCTAAAAACATATACATAACCGTCACTTCTTATTTCATTGGCGATTTAAAAAACAAATCTATAATTCGTATCTCAGGACTCCCCTATATTTGTAAACACTTAAGATATGAGAGAAGTTTCAAATTGATGACTTGTTTTTTATTGTTTAAATATTAATGGAGCAATAAATTTATCATATAATATTTTACTCTATTAGTTGTAATTTACAAAAAGAATATATTAGACAAACACAAAAGACGGGTTATTAATTTTTTTTTTTCTTTTTAAATTTTGGGGGTCATATTTATACTTGTGAAAGATATGACCTGCCGGCATGTAAAAAAAAGGAAACTGAAAATTAACGTGACCTTTTACAACTTGAATAATGTTTGGGAGGAGAGCAGAGTAGTTTTCATGGCGTTTCATCAAAATAGCTACAAGCAGATATTAGATGAAGGAAATAAGTGCAAAATTCCACATTCTGTATCTAGTAATGATATAGGCTGGAATTAATACGTTGTTGATCCACAATTATGCTTCTAGTCATACAGGGACTTACAATATTTGTACCTCCGCAACAAATCTTCAGTCTTACTCTTCATCTTTCATACACTAGTAATTACTTTGTACTTAGATGCTGTATCTTCAAGAATAAAAGGATAATGATATCAGCGTTCGAAAATTTAAAAAAAAAAACCACATGGTTCAGGTTACAACTACAAAAAGTATCAAAGTATCTTGTAAAATGTCATATTTTTACAACTATAGACATAGCCGAAAAAGGTTTCTTTCCGGCAAAAAGGAAAAAATACAATATTGAGCCATATTATGGGGTTTGTTAATCTTTAGCATTTTGTGGCTTAGAATATTTGTGTTGCATAGTATTTTTCTATTTCCAAAAGCTGCTATCATTATTATTGAGGAGATAACATCTAAGTATAAAGGGTTACCATTAGTGAGTATGTGTGTGTTCATGAATGACGGAGAGTAACGCTAAAGGTTTTGTTTGAGAATTATATGTATAAGTCCTTTTTTCATTCAGAGTATCATTGAGGATCGACATGCCGATTTTTGCTTATTACGGACTAGGACTTGTACTTATTTCCTTCATCTACAACTGCTTGCAGCTAATTCAATGAAACGTAATGACATTTAAGTATCATCTAAGGTATTCTTTAAATTGTCAGAATTAATATGGTAATTTTTTTATTCTTTTTGTTTTTACATACTGGAAATGCTCACGATTAACAGCCCTACATATTAATTAATACTTAGAGGTTGCCCAGAGGCTTTGAAGTTTCAAAATGTCATTTTTTTAATATGAAAAGATAACTTTAACTTACAAATGGTCAATATGAGGCAATATAGATCAATTTAAAAAATAAGTATTTTCGATGAATGACCAACCTTTACAAAGTTTATATATAGTTTCCTTCTAAAAATTTTTGTAAGTTTAGAAAAAAATTATTACTAAATCCGCTTGCGTCCACAATTATGAGACATTGGTGTTCCTCTGGTTGTGAAAGGAGTTTTTTATTAAAAAAAAAAATCATTCATGTTCATATATTTTAGTAATTTTATTTCCTATTCTATTTGACAAAAAAATATACATATGATACTTGTGCATACAATTTTTAGTAATTTGGCATAAACCTCCAGATATTTGGACTATTTTCTCTAATAAATGATTGAAAATTTTTACAGATTGTATTTTTGGAAGCAATTTCTATCAGTTAATAAAGATTAGAGGACATCACAAGCCATTGATATTACAAAAGTTATTCTTTATTTATCTTGTCTTGCATAATACACACAGTTCGTCTGGTTTTATTCTTGAGTTGTTGGTAGACCACCATTAAATTAAAAAAATATTTTATTGGTTTTCTTTTCCCATTCCCTATATTCGATTCGTATTTAAAAAAGATTAGCACAACAAAGGATATTACGTAGAAGATAACTTTCAGTAGTATAAAAAATGGGCAATACTCAAGTTTTGATGAATCATTATAAAATATATTTCTACATGTTTGCTATTAAACAAAAACATTCAAATAAATTACGGTTTATTAAATAGTACAGCAACCAATATTGAATTTATGGGACACCGGTATCCCCTGTGTTTGAAAAGGATCAAAACCAGTCTAATGCATATATGGAATTAAGTATTACATCACAAACTAATTTGGTTCTAACATTCATTTTGTTTTCTAAATTTGCGAATCTGCACTATACTTATGTTACATTTAAATTAGGACTCGACTGATAAATCAAGAAAGTAGCTGATAATCGGGCAATTATTTATTTATTTTCTTGTAAATAATAAATAATAAATACCTTTTTATGTTACATAAGTTGAAGAACAAGATCCTATAAATTTGAATACGAGGCCTGTAATATTGGGCTGTATGTATACAACACAAGGGCTGAAAATTCCCAGGCTTCACACTTGGATGTTGCTATTTTTTTTAATTAATTGCTTCATTTTCAGTTAGTACCAACTTTCAAAAGACAGCTGTCAAAATTTCATGACAATCTATTATTAAGTTTGTATGTTATTTTGCTAAGTGTAACGCTACTTTTGTTATTTCCCAAAACAATTTAGTCTTTTTATTTGTTCAAGATTGTTTTTATGTAGATGCAAAATATTTGAAGTTATCTTATCGATGGATGTTAAAAAAATAAATACATTTACATTAACCCCAAAAATACACAGTACATTGCATAAAAAACGTTTATTTCGGCATTATATGTATATCAAAATAGCCGCACACTTTTTATCAAAAAGTAGGGAGACCAGAATCAGTTGTCGCACGATACCGTTGGAACAGTCTCTTTTTTCAAACATATAAGAACTACAACCATAAAATTTACATCACAATTGTGTAATATGTTGTAGATATATAATAAGTAGTATGAAAAAAATACACCAGTTTTGTTGACTTTTCTTCTAGATATTTTTTGGAAGAGCAACATTTTTGTAATAATGCTTTCAGTTTTTCAAAAATTACTTCTTATGGTATGAATGAAACCCATCAACACAAAAACAAGCTAGAAATATATTTTTTTAAAACTTTGTCCCAATTACATTTTTTTTTCAAGTACTCATAATTCAATTCTATTATTAAATTATTTTGATCAATCCTTTAGATTAATTTCTAATCAAATGGCACTTATAGTTGAACAATTTCGTAAGATTTAAAGATTTTTATAATTTATTTGAAAGAATAGATCGGTGTTAATTAAAGTATCTTAAATTAAATGAAGATTCTGAAGCATAGAAAGTATTCTTGGGTATCTGAAATTATCCCAGAAATTAGAGTATAAAATTTATATTTTACTCAAATATTAGAGTCTAGTAGCATATGATATTTTTTTAAAAATTGGAAGTTTTTACTATCCTTGATTTTTGTGTGTGTTAATACAACTTTATACATACATCTAGTATTTACATAAATTATACATGTAGTCACGTAATAACATCACTTTTATTAATTATATCTTATTATTTGCATATTTCCCCCCCATATCATAGGCTAATTGGGTCTGTGAACAGGATATTCGTCCACAAATAATTTCAACTGTTTTTTGGATTGGAAATGCCATTGGAAGTCTTATTTTTGGAATTTCCAATGATTTGTAAGTTGATTTGACGATAAATTAGTGTAATATTGGAGAAGAAAAAAAATGTATATATTTGATATAAAATGAGAAATTCAATGAATAAGAAATCATAGTTTTTTTTTTTGGGTATATCCATGTAATAATGTTAAAAATGTTCAAGTTGCGTGAATGTGGCTCGAGGTATATAAAATGCACTCTCAGATCAACAGTTATCGTATTACAAATTATAAATACAAACAACTATATTAGTAGGCAGATCACAATTGAATTAAAATGTAAAATTTAATCGTAAAAATTTAACCCAGTCATAAGTACCTACAAACATGTTTCAATTAAATATTATTGGAACTAAAGCTTTAAAATAAAACTGTAAAACACGCTTGTTGGCATAATATATCTTTTTTCCAACGAAAGATATTGATTTTTATGGGTCCACAGAATTAATCATTTTTAATTTTCCCCCATTACATATGCAACTTTTTCTTTTCTTCGCAGAATTTATCTTGTTAGTTTTGAGTTAAAAGGGAAGATGGGAAGTTATTTATAGAGTAAAATTCATTTTACACTTGGCGCATCTAGCGCACAAAAAAATACACGCAGCAGCTGTTTTTTTTTTAAATTGAAAAAATGATTACTTTTGTATATCCATGGAATACTTCTACTTACTTTGGCCGATTGAGGGTGCTATTGTCGTCTTGATAATCACCCTCCAAAAGTTATTGGGGGAGTTTGGTATGACCTCCTGAATGTTGTCTGTATGTTGACTTAGAAATAGAAGGAGGTCAGGTTGGCCCACTGCTAGACTCTGCTCTCTAGGCTCAAGACGTTCAATGCAGGTCACACTATCATTTTCTCAGATGAAAAAATATTCACTATTGAACGCAAAAGGAACTCTCAAAATGACAGATGGATGTCCACGTCCATAGGCGTCCCCTATGCTTACAAGTTACAAGAACTCCAGCTCCATCATAGTCTTGGGCGTCATCACAAGCACAGGGAAGGTCATACCACCATTCTTCTTCAAGAAGGGAGAAAAGGTCAATTCTAGTGTGTATGTGGAGTGCTTGAGGTCCACTGTGCTTCCGTGGGTGCAGGGAAACGCCCTTGAGCCCTGCGTATGGCAAAATGACTCTGTCCCCTAACACAAGATCAACCAATAGTTGATCAGGACCAACTTTTACGATTTCTGGTCCCCATGACCTAGCCCTCCAAATCTCCCGATTACAACCTGTTGTATTACTTCTTCTAGAGAAAGCTGGGGAGGGGGTCTGCTCAAAACAACACAACAGCGTGCACTTACTCAAGGCAACCAGTAAGAAAACGTCGGGGAGTATCTGGGGTGCAGATGCGCGGAATGCCTGCAAGAGGTTCAGAGCCGGATCGAGAAAGTGATTGCCGCTGAGGGCAGTCACATTGAACAAAATAAGACATAAATGTCAAGTTGTTGTTTTATTGTTTACATTTTTATCCAGTCTACAATTTTAGAAAGACACTTTTGAATTTTGTGTGGATTTATCTCGGCAATCCTGCAAGTTAAAAAAATATAACCTTTAGTTGGTCAAAAATAGGAAGGGAAGAAAGAGTGTGCATTTCATTTCTAGAGTATACCTTGGATATATCTACAAGTATAAACATACAAATTCACATTTTTAAATTATGATCCCCATCGATATTGTAATATATACTACTTAGTCTGCAATACATTTTCACGTTGCAGCAAAGTTTTATTTCACTTTTTCAAGCAATTTGATTAGAGCATAAATTAATTGATTCTATTTTTCCTTTTATTTACAGATTGGGGAGGAAGAAAACAATATTTATAAGTCATTTAATTTACTTAATTGGAACAATTATGACCTTATTTCTCACACAAGTATATACATTCCAACTTTTAGCACGCCTTTTAGTTGGAGTCTCTCATCACACTATTTCACATTTGCCATATTTATTAGGTAGGTAAACTCTCATAATCTACGAGTATATAACATTGTGTATAGCCAAATTCAAAAATTAACGTGATTTTTTTGTCAATTCTTATTTTAATAGCCATTGAATTTTGTACAGAAAAGACTCGAGTTGTTCCACTTTTAATCGTGATGATCTCATATTCTCTAAGTTCCATTATATTACCTATTCTATCAGCATTCTACATTCAGCATTGGACACATCTTGTTTACTTTAGTATTTCACTCATATCCTTAAACATACTGATCATTCCACTTTTACCAGAGTCTCTTTCCTGGCTTGCATGTACGAGGAACAAGGATCAATTTATTAAAGTTTTTCATTACATTGGAAATATAAATGGTTATGACAAAGAGGTGAGTTTTTTTTTATATACTCAAGCGGAGATTTTAAAAAGTGTATCATTTGAAGCTTAGAATAAAATACAGACTTCAAATTATACTTTTGACATATCTTTTTTGAGGACATAACAGGTCCCAAATCAAATATTAGTAGAAACAAAATTTGCTAGAAATATGATCATCCTTTTATTCACAAAATAGTAAATGATTTTTTCAATATAAGGTATTCTTGCTTCTAACGGCCTTTTAGGGGTTATTCATAAAATGTATAACTACCTACTCATTCCTTCTTAATTGAATAATTTTTTTTTGGGATTATTTAAATAAGTATATGTAATTATAACAAGGATAAAAATCAAAGTTAAGGCTTTTGATTGAACCAAGTTACCAAAAATCCAGCCAAGTATTCACTCGTCAAATTTCAGGCTGATCATGTTCGCCCGTTTGCGAGTTTAGCCGGAATAATGGTATAATTAGTAAAATTGGATCGGTCCTTAAATTGGACATAAAATCGATCCAGTCCCATGTTCTGCCCAGTTCAGTTCCCTCTCTGTTATTGGTTCTTGAAAAATGTTCCAAATATAAAAGGGCTTTCTACAATGCATCAAGTCACGTAATAAACAGACCATTTGCATGACAACATTTAATTATTATTTTTTAAGATTAAGGCAACTAATTAATTTATTTGTCTTATAATAATACATTTATAATTTAACATACATATCCGTTTGGATAAACAGGATTATACTTATAATGATATCCAGATATAGTGACAACCCTCAAAAAACAAAAATTTTGTAACATTTTTCAATTGATCAATATAAAAAGTTATAACAAATTTGCTACTTTTTTTAATAAATAATTATGTGTTTTGAATAACTTTTCGAAATTATTTATTTACACGAGAATTTTTTTTCAAAGTCCTTTGTTTCATACTTTCCAATTGTGTATGTTTTATTTTATTGTTGAGATAGGTAATAAAGTAATGCCTAGCAAGCTGTTTAAAAGCTGCTTCAAAAACAGAAACAGCTGCAGTAATTTTTATAATAGTTGGCATCTTCGTCATCTTCCTTCCTACTCTTCGTTGTCATCATTTGGTCCTGATAACATCTGATTAATGATGTATAGCAATATATTGATGTCTCAAATAATTAAAAATGTGTGTATAACTATAAACCAGTAGGTACATAGTATCCAATCGCTCACACTGACAATTTTGCTCCTACCTGATATTGTCACATTAAACGGGTTCCACAGTATATTATTTTTGTTCCTTCCGATGTGTCATGGCTGTAGTTTTTTTCTTAAAAAATAACTACAGTTAAATTTGACACTTGATAATGAGCCTACATATTTGAATTACAGACAAACCTGGTATAACGGTGTCCTGATTCACTCTTACTGTGTACGTATTCGAATGTTCTTCTCACATTTCAGTCTTTCACTAACTGAGAATGAATGGTGGTATCTCATTACTGCCAAGATGTAAAGTTTATCCGTTATTGTATTCTTTTATCGACTATTTCTAACTTTTGATATGTTCCAAAATACCTGGTTGAAAAGGTAACTTACACTAAGCGGTCAGTTTTTCAGTTTCCCTTGAGTGACTGATTTATACAAATTTGACTGTAAAATGAAACTCCTTTAAAACCTTAAAGAAGTTGAAGAAAATTTGTTTTTTCCTGAAAATCCTTTGAATTCAATGACAGAAATAAATCAATTAATAACTTATATATCAAACCTTATTGCAGGCGACCTCTTAAACCAGGCTTTTTATTTTGTAAAAATTCTAAATTTGAAAACTGAATATGGCTGCTTAGTTTGATAACACGTTTTAGACAATGCTTTTATCGTATAACTCAAAAAAAAATTACTGAAACAAACTGGTTTAAAGTTATTTTCATGGAATAATTCATTGTGGGGGCCCCAAAAATATAAAAAAAATAACAGTTAAAATTAGTTCTAAGTTAATTGAATTGTGAGAACATTTTGATGGAAGTCATCAAAAAATAATGAAAATATTTTGTGAGCAATTCAAAATGCATTTATTTGATAAGTTAATAATATATCTTCTGACCTTGTGGTTAGTGGTAATAAAAAAAATTGTTTTGTAATTTTTCATCACTTACAACGCGTTTTTTTTTTTTTTTTTTTTTGAGCTGTGAAGACACCGGCAATAAAAAAACAGAACAGGGTAGCCAAGTGGCCATTGGCCAACCCACCTTTTGAAAGACCATTACAACGCAAGATGTGTCATAATATTGTCATCAATGCATGATATCATTTTCATATAAATGCCTTCAGCTCCCCACTTTTGAGTTGGTTCCTATCGGCCCTGTTGATGAGTGAGAGCGCTGGAAACAAAAAAATTTCGTTCCATGTTTGATGTCAAGTGATGACTCATCCCTTGTGCACTAAAGTACTTAACCAAAAAAGGGGGAAACTCGAAATTGCTTGTCAATAAGGATCGATATATGACAAATAACTGGGTAAAAACGGGTGTACTCCAATAAGTAAAGATTTGAATATATTATTTTGAAATTTACCATCGGGGTAGTCATTTTTGCTTGTAATAATTGGTATTTTTTATATTTATCTTCTGGATATCTTCTGGATTACCTGGACTCATCCCTAACTAGTGGGAAGAGCTATTTGTATTTGTATTTCAAAAAGTCATTTCATCCAAATAGTTTAATTAAAATCTTGTAAGGGCAGTACTCTATGAAAACTTGAATCAAGAGTGGTAAAGGTGGGTGGTGGAAGGTGTAGTTCTTAGAGAGGTACAGTTAATATGAAGGAAGCAGATTAGTTTATAGGTACATACCATACATAAATAATACATACTTAAACATAATATACATTTATTTATTTTACATGAATGTCTAATACTAATTCGTGAGTTTGTAGATTCCAAATATACATTAAATTACCAGGCCTAACGTTTAGTACAGGAGCCTCCACAGGATTATATATTTGGGTGGGGTTTGAAAAAAAACTTCTAAAATCCACAGTTACCCACTAAAAATAAAATTTCTTAAAAATCTTATCTTTGCTAAATGACATCAATGGGATTATGAATTGTGTTGCATCAGTCCTAAGAAAAAATAAAAAGACTGCAGTCCTATCAGTGCCGTCCTAATAAAAATTGTCCATCCTAGGACCGGTACTTTAAGGGTATCTAAAATATCAGTAATGACATAATTACTAACTCCGTCCTTTTACCTGTTTAGCATAACCTCTATTTAAGAGACAGGATATCTGAAGTTTGAAGTAGGAACAAATTATGAGCTAGAACACTTAATACTCAACATGGTGTTACCTCGCTAACATAAAAATACCCAATGTATTTTGTTGTCAGCTGTGGATTTCCTCGATTCACTTGATACATCATGGCTATTTCATAATTTAGTCATTTAAATAAATAAACGAAACATGAGTTATACTATACTTATACTCCGTTTCCAAAAGGGCAAGAATACAATTTCTTGTTGTTCCTTCGTGTTATGTATATATTGACTTTTTGTTATTTAAGTATATGAAAGAACTTTCACTATCCTATGCAAATATATGGCTACTAGTGTTGGGGTTCGGTCTGGAAATGATACTCTTATATTTTTTGTTAGACCGAATTAGTTCGGTCCAACAAAAAAGTTCGATCTGGACCGGTCTCATATACAAATTTGGTGTAGATAGGTCCAAAGGAAAAAATCGGTTTAGTTTGGTCAAAAAAAAAAATTGGTCTAGACCGATTTTACAGATAAATTGTTTATAACATGACATCATATGTTTTTTCAAGTACAATGACGTTATACGAAGTTTAAACAGAGATAGATCGGATTAATTTTGATCCGCCGTCTCTTATATGTGTACAGTATTTGTTCTAGAACTTATCGTGTACTTTTGAGATTTGCTTGAAAAAAATGAATTACAGTTGATCTAGAAAAAAAAATGTTCTCTCATAATATAGGAGAGCGAAAAAAATTGGTGTATAAAGTGGGACATAAAAAAAATTGGTCTACACAGTGAGGGCGAAAAAATCGGTTCATGGTCTTGACCGAAAAATCGATCCAAATCGCTCTAGAAAAAATCACTGAAGACCAAACCAAAAAAAATCTTTGCTGGACCGAGTTTCAACACTAATAGCTACAGTTTTGATAAAATAATATTAAGAAATAATGTTATAATCCAGTATCGAATAAAGTACTATATAGGATTTTAGTACTATAAAAAATAATATATTATTTTGTAATTCATTATAAAAATTGTGGAGAAATAATATGACAATGATAGTCTAGGATTACATAAAATATAGATAGTAATTGGTTTGATATACTTATTTACCCCATTACCAGATCATTCTATACATATTTTATGTTTCTTTTGTTGAAAGGTTGCTTGATAAATTAAAGGTAAAGACGTGTCAAGTATTATACGTTCCTTCTATTATTCATTATTTTCTTCGTTTTATATTCTTCAATCCTAGCTAGGAGTAAATAATTTACAAATAATGCTAGGACCATAGGATTGAAGGACAGATTAATATGTCTTTAACACCGTTGAATGCTAAAAAAGATTGGACCTATAAAAAAATCGATCCAACAATAGTATTAGGTAGCTTTGTTTACTTATATAAGTTTGTATACAAAACGATCGAAAGTGGCGCCTTCTTTACGGCAAAATAAATCAACTTTCTTAATGATAATACCATTATTTGTAAATTCAAATTCAAAATTTATTCATGTATATTGTACGACATGATATGATCTTTATTGTATTTCTCAACCTTTCACCAAAAAAGAAAATTTATCCATAAATAGTTTGTAATTAGTAGGGCTTATAATTTCCCAGGAAATATTCTTCGAGTGGGATCCTGGTCGACAATTTTCGGAATCTTTTCAGTAATAATAAAATATATTTTAAGAAGAAAGAATAAATCTAATAAAATGGAGATCTAATTTTTTTTTTTTTTTTTTAAATAGTTTGAAGCCTTTTGAAATTTTTGGCAACAAATTCATAATATAGTTCCTCATACTTGAGCTGTAATATCAATGTTAAGGTTGATATTTTTGTTTTTCACTTTTGTACATTATTACCGACAAACCATAAAATTATTCATCAAACATTTTTGCATTTATTTGTCTTTATGGTGTCTAAATATAGCTACCTAAACGACTACCATTTTTATACTACTATCCTACTATAATATTTAAGTTAGAAATATATCATAATAAAGCTTGCTTTTACTAATGCACTGATATTTGATAATAATCAATATAAAATTATATTATATAAATTTTACAACTCATTCCATGATGAAGCAACATTTTTGTTAATATTATTTGTTATTTCTTTTTGCCAAATGGCTTTAAAAAGGATATTTTTAAATGAGTAAAAAAAAATCCATAATAAATTCGATTACATAGGCATGTAGAATAAGAGTCAGTGTTAAGATTATTACAACTGACATCTCATTTTTCCCGACTCAGATGTGAGATGACTTTAAATAAAAAAAAGAAGCTCAGGCCTTATGCCCTTTTTAATAAATAATTTGGGTCATTTTGATCAAATAACTTCACAATCCCCCCCCCCCCACCTCGATGTGCCAGCCCTGTGTAGAATAGAATATAAGACTTAGAAAATAAATAACTGTGTTTCACTTAATATCAAGAGGTACAAAAAAAAGTCACAAACTTTTAGTTGGCTGGGACCAATAGGGGAAATAGGGCAAACAATCAAATTTAATAAAGGATCAAGAGACCCAGTGGTACGTTGACTTTATATTTTATGTAAATAATAAAATTTAGAGTAATCCATAAAAGATTTTTTGTTATATATTAATTTTAAGTTGTTTAATTTGTAAATAATAATTTTATTTATTTTGTATTTATTTAAGAATAACGAAGTCTCCAATAATATTATATCCGAATATTTCAAAGAAAATGAAAGAACAAAAGAATCAGTGAAGAGAAGATCCCTTCTGGATTTAACAATGTTTAAACGTCTTTTCTTCAATTGTTCCGTTATCACATTTGTTTGGTAAGAATTTTTATGATCCATAATTAGAGTTGTAAAAAATATAACCCACTGGTTTGTGGAAAAAAGTAACTAGAAAATGGGATGGTAACCTTGACTATTTAAATACTTTTGTTAGAAGAGTAGTTTAGCTGTCATGACGTTTTATTAGATTAGCTCCAAGCAGCTTTGAGAGGAAGGAAGTAAATAAAAATTATAGAAGACAACGCGCTCGGGATAAATTATTCTATTTAATTCAATATACGTAGGTTCAGTTTAAAGTCAGTCCTAGAGAATGGGTATTTCCATTATATTTCAACCAATGTAATATACCCACAATTGAATTATGTGAAAAAATATTTAAAATGCCATTATTGCAATTAAACTTACAATTCAAAAAAAAAACAATTTTAAAATCGGTCAATCTATTAGCAAGATATCGCCCTTTTTAAAATCTTAGCCACGTGGTGGCACTGACATATTGGAATACCTTAATCATTGATTTTAGAGCTTATACTTATGATAAGAGTATGATTTTGTCATCAAATTATTTGTTTTTCGGGGTGAGGAGCTTGAATTTGGTGGTATAGTTAGTGTAAAACTAAGGAAAAGCAATTTTTTTATGTTTCAAGTGGCATATTTATGGGGGCAAATTTGAGGATTAAGGATTGCACGAAATTTTGAAAAAAATATATTTTTAATATTTTCTAGAGTTCCATATTCCACTCAAAAAAATTATTTATGTTAGTTACTTCCTTCAACTTTTATTAAACCATGCAAATTTAATATCAATTTAATATAAGAACATTGAAAATCATTTCTCTAAAATTAGTGATTAATGTTTTCCAATATGTCAGCGCCGAGGTTGGTCGATTTTAAAATTATTTTTTTAGGCATCATATTTATTGATACAGTATGCAACAACGTAGTTAAAATACCAATTAAAGTAATATTTAGAAAGATATAGGCAGGTTTAAAAAAAATGTTAATGTTCAAAAATCTCCCTCGCGTTCTAGGTCATATTTTATACAACTGGTTTTGTAAAACATTATTTTAATTTCAAAAAAGGAAACAAAAAAAAACAGCAACATATATTGATTTATTTTTCAGCTGTAGTTGTTTCATGTGCTACTATGGTCATGTTCAAAATACTGCCAATCTTGGAAGCAGTATTTATTTTAACTTCATTTATGGTGCCTTAGTCGAGATTGGAGCATGGATTGCCCCATTTATCATCAATAGATTAGGCCGACGCTATATCATTTCTTCCTTATTACTCCTCTCTGGATTCAGTAGTATTTCATTTGGATTTACTCCAGACAGTAAGTTACATTATAGATTTTTCAAATTTTATTGGTATATTATCGATTCTTTTTTATGATTCAACATAAAAACAGTCTCGAACAAAAATCCAAAAAAGGAGACACTCCCAAATTTATGAGTTATTTTACTTTCTATGTTTATACAAACAGCCCAATAATTCATAGATAAATTTGTGTCAATTGATTTGCCCCGGATAAGGCCTTTCAAATAAATCTATCAATTTTTCATTCTTTTATTGTGACAATCAATTTTGACTACTGAAGTGTACAAATGTAATCCACACTCAATTTTAAGAAAAAATATTCTTTATTTATTTTATGATGACGGCCCACATATGTATATATATAGGAGTCAAGGGGAAAAAATGGATAATTTCATTGAACGAAGGCACATTTTTGGGGGTTTTTTGATTGGTTAAAAATTGTGAGATGCTCTAAGTTCCTATCATGACCTCTCATTTTCCAATAAATGATTAATAAAGATTGCAAGAAACAAGTTTTATATTTCAGGATCCTGGAAAATTCCCGGATTATAAATATTAAATACTATAAAATTGAAGTAATTTATTTTATATTTTAAGATAAAATGACAAATATAGGTTACTTTAACTTAAAGAGACTCCAAGAAATGAAACGACATGTTTCATGAATAAATAAAAATCATCTCAAATATGTTCACTCATTCACACACCCTCGATCAAAAAGTCACTGGGTATGGGACATATTTGTAGAATGAGAGGAGAATAAAATTGTAATATTTATCTACAAAAATCCCTTTCCTTATCAAAAAAGCGAGTCAAAAGATATCCATCGGGCAAGTAAACAACTTTATATCTCTCAGTATTGCAGGTGATTTATTTTCCATTGATATACCTGTCGTCTCTACCCTTAGATTATCTTTCGTCTAACAGGGGGGTCACCAAGCTTATTTTTACTGCGGGCCTGATAAATGAAAGAATGACGAGTGCGGACAGCATAATCATTCTGTTTTGTAGCTTGTAACAGTGACAGCAAACTTTCTCATGAAGAAGTTTCTTTGAGTTTCGTTACCATATTTCATGGACTCATAATTATCTGAGTGTAACGTTCCAGAAAACTTTTGGTGGATGTTTTGCCTCATCACGACGACGAAGATTGTACTCTTTCCCAACTGCAAAACTTTTGCTACATATTACGCAACTAGCTTTGTAGTCCTTTGTTTCTATAAAGAAATTCTTTAGTCCCCGCTATTATTTGAAAACTCGACACTGGGTGTCCACTTCTCTTTTTCAATAGCCATAATGAAGAGTGAAGGAGACGGGATCTGAAAATGAAAGAAGGGGAAAGGTACATAATTGTGGGATACCCAAACGGAGATGGAGAAAATGAATGTTGCTCCTACTGGTGCTACATGTGTACTGAATATATATTTCTTGAAATGCATAGAACAAGACAAAGATACTCTTAGTTATTTAAAAGATAATACGCCCAAATTAAACTACAACAATATCTTCTAGTTTTCACAACAACATATTCAAACTTAAATTTTATCACAAAGTTTCGCGTTCCATACGTTTTATAAGCAAATTAAACCAGCGGCCCAGATGAATTGACGTCGAGGGTCGGATCTGGCCCTTGGCTGTAGTTTGGTGACCCCTGGTCTAACATATACATTCGTGAAATATCTTAAACTAATTTATGTTTCTTAATAAGTAGGGGCTGAGCTTATCGGTGATTATGACACATATGGTACAATTGATTTAAGTGTATCTTAAAAATCAAATGCATATAATGTTATGATTTTGGTGAATATAAATCTGCTCTAAAAATTATTTTGTTTCATATTTCAACTCTCACTAGAATCGATTTAATATAAAAATGTTATTATATCACAATTAAGCTTTCTATTAATTTTTTAAGTAAATATTATGAAAAATGACTATATTAAAGTTTCAATTTACTGCATTTACTTTACGAATAGGATAAAATTATTTTTTACTCCCATCTAATACAGAAAAAGAGGCACGTTCAAATGCCATTTCAGTGTTCCCTTATCTAAGTATACAGTTTTTATGAAAGACGTGGAGTAACACTGGGAATTTGTTTGGGAGTTAAAACTCTAAGTCCATTTTGACTCAGAGTAAACTTGAAGATCGACATTGGAGTCATTCATGATAGTAGCCACAGAGTGTGATTTGGGTTTATTTCCTTCTTTACTTGCAGCTCAAACGTCATAATGTCTAAGCTGCTCGTCTGCCAAATATTATTCAAATTGTTAGGAATAACTAATAATTTTTGGTCTCGTTTTTTTTAGCATGGCTTGTGGGTCATATTTTCTACAACTCTATACATAATTAATCTTTAAAGGTCCATGATATTTATTTTGTATCATTTTCAACTTTTAAAAAGTATAATAAATAAACTATTAAAAATGAAATATTTGACGTATAACTCACCTCACTCCATGCCTAATAATCAAAATCATTAATACGTTGATGCACGCTGACTTTATTCTATGTTTCTTATAATATGTAGGCGTTTTGAACTTAAGACTGCTTTATGAGTAGGCATTTTTTTGTATATATATTACATATATTAGTAGATATGTATATTAGGGTGAGGCTCATGCCAACTTTGTCCAAACAAGTCTTAGATTTTGTTTGTACTTCCCATCTATAGTCCTAATGAATGTATTGGTGTAATTTCATTGAAAATATTAATATTTACCTTATTTTGGAAAAAAGTGACAAAACACTATAAAATAACACTTTTCTGAACTTTTATTGGGTGAGAAAAATATGGAATAGCAAGAAACCCTTGTGTTATATCCTCAATAAATTCCTGAAAGGAGAAACAAGTCTTTTTTATGGGTAACCCCTATGCTATTTTTAATAATGTTCTAGAGAATCTTGTATTATACTGCAAACGAATGTAGTATCTATGCATAGGGTGTATGGATGTTACTAAGTAATTTGAATTGTCTCTCGGTTGGGAACTACTCATAGAAGGACGCTTTACTTTTCCGGAAGTGGAAATCGCTTCCGCCGATGTTCGTTGGTCAACCTCACTAATTGAAAAAAAGGCTGAACAATACCTTAAATAGTCATTTTAAGGGTGTCAAAAGTCCTTGGGTACCGTTCAGGATGAAAGACTCGACGGTTTCTACGTCAGAAATTAGAAGTGTTAAAAAAACCACTATGGTTCCTTTTAGTGATTATTTAAGAATAAAAAACGCCAACAAAGGAGCATATAACAACGTAAAGGTAAAAAGGAGTAAATATTTGACTTCTTCTAAAAGACAGTTCAATTATCACTTTCTATCGGGAACATTCGAGGCTGGAGCCCAATTCTTCAATGACGAGTGGAGTATCGGCCTGTTTTGTAATGAAGACTACTGACCACCTCTTCTGGAACTGCAGGTTTTTAAGATAAACTTATGAGCTGATCTCATATGACCTGCTCGATAATTTCGGGGATAATTTTCGATAGGTTATGTTGTGCAATAAGTTTTTTGCATTGAATTATGTCAAAATATTTATATTGGTTATGCATAAAGTTACGCCAGCTGCAAAAAAAAAGTTAATAATATTTTTGGACCTTTGAATGTGTCTAATAATTTTTTTAATAGATACTTATTGATGATAAAAATTTAATATCTGTCACTATCTTATCTTATATATATCATATTAGTATGTACAGATTACACACAGTTAATAAATTACATTCAACTCAAAAATGGTAATTGTACATGTAGTTTTATGTCACTTTACATATTGGTTTTGTGCATAATATATTTCAATGAAATTGCACAAATTGATTATTAGGTCTTGAGAGTGTAGGAAAAAAGGTTCAGCGTCATATGTTGAAATTGAAGAATTTCTGGTACACGAACCTCACCCTAATATATGTATTTGTAGCAGAAAAAACATTTTTTGTCTCATCCTTTTAACTTATTTTTTCATACTTCATTAATACAAATAATTTTGATTTATGTGAGGGAGAAGAACAAGTTTTTAAACCCATACTCAAAACAAATTATGATTTTTCTCCTTTATAGTTTCAAAAGTTTCTCTTTTCTTAAATTTTGAATGTAGTAAATATATATTGATGATTTTTATTCGTGTGGGCTAACACGTATTTAAAAATAAATTGCGAAACCGAGGAGTTTAACATAACAAATGTCGCTTTTATATAATCTGAATGATTTAGTTTTAATTCATTTTTACTACTTTTTCATAAATTCATTGACAAGTTTTTTTTTCATACTTTAAAACTCGGAATAAATTGACAATAAGATACTCTTGGATCAATTGAACAGCTTTTGATATATCGAAAAGCGTTATTGGGAGCATCAATAGAGATGTGAATATTGGCTAAAGTAATCCGGATTGATTTAAAGTCAAGCCCACAATTTTACCTCGTACACTGTAGTATTGTATGGACTAAACTCGAATATTGAGTCGATTTTTAAATATGGATAAACCTGAGTCGAATACATACTTTTATTGAGTCGATTTAGTGAATTTTTTACACTGTACTCTAATAATCAAAATTTATAATAATGTGATTCTTCTAATATCTAAGGAGAGAGACTTGACAATATGTGTATACCACAGTTCAAAAACAAGTTGAACAATCTTACAGTTACTCAATGAGTCATTAATGTTCTTAAAGCAAAAAAAAAAAAAAAATCGCTTAGATAATACATGAATATTAGTAGCTACTTAATTTTGCATCTTTATTTATTTTTTATTTATTGACGTGACTCGGTTTGGTTCTATTCTGTTCGTCTCAAGTCGACACACAACTACTTTAAATTTATGATGTACAGATTATTTAAACATTTTACTTTATTTTTTTCTCTATAAAAGAGTCTGAATTTTTCTAGACATTCGTGGGAGAAAATATAGATCTTCCTACACAACCTCTTGGAAATATAAAATTAACTTGAAAATATCACTAAAAACGAGTTGTTTCATCATTTACATACATAATCCTAGTTATAAAATTAATTAAAAAGGTTTTAAGTGATTGAGTAGAAGTTGAAATTTCTGTAGAAGTCGCAATTTCTGTACAAATTGTAACTTTTTTTTAAATATTTTAAGAGCGATTATTTATGCTTCTAAATAGATTTAATTTAAATACAACATTTGTCATTTTAAGTAGCAAGTATTAGTTGATGCTATCATTTTATCTAGATCAATTAAAATTACTCATATATTCACGTGTAATATGACTTTGGACATTCAAACTTTATAATGTGCTACATAATACATAATATTTAAAAAAGTCAAAAATTAATCATTAATATATCAAGCTTCTAAGGAATATTCAATTTTTACATTATCCCCACCTCGCGTAGTCTGCAAATTCTTAATTTAAAATGTTTCATCCATTTTTGAGTTGCAATTTGTAGAAAAACACAACTTGTACACAAAATATGTGATCCGTCAAGACAAAAAGCAAGCATTTTTTTTCTCTAAATGAGTATTTGTATTATTCGACGAATATTGGTCCATTTCTATCAACACATGATTCTTATTAACTCATTGGAGGAGCCGCTAATTCCACTTAAAAGAACAAAAATGGATCATCACAATAAATGAATGATAAGTTGACAGATTTTATTTAAAAAAGCCATATTGGGATAAGTCTCTTAAACCAAATAAAGTTTTTAAACTACAGCCAATATTCTTGGGTACTGTAATCATCCCATAAATTTAAATGTAAAGCCACTCAAATTTGTCTATGAAATATTGGATTGTATGTATAGGTATTTGAAGTAAAAAAAAAATATGATGAGATGGTCTCTTTTTCTTGATTTTTGTTTAATATTGTTTTTATATTGACGCACCATATATTTAAAAAAAAATTAGACCCGAATGATTCAATTTGAACATCTTTAGAATGGCCCAGCTTAGGGTTAAGGTCAAAAACCCTTAATATTACACCAGTTGCTCTTTTTTTTTTTTTTTTTTTGATTTTTACTAACGAACTATTATTGCTAACAATATTTTGAACTAATTTAATCCGTTAATTTGTGAAATAAATTTGTACCAGCTCCATTTGTAATGGGTCTTGAGCAAGCTTAAAGAAATATATTATCCCGAAGTTGGTGTGACAGTATCTAGTTTGGTAGAGCAACATCAATTTTTCTTGCTCTCTAAATACAATTTTGAAATTGAATTTCCAAACAGTAAATATATTAAATATTATTGTCATTCAGGGAGTTGAAGTACTTGCCGCAAGACGGAGCTAGTATCAATCATTTTGAAAACAAACTAATATATAAGTGAGCAATTCTCATGCCCCATTGAATAGTCTTTGTCTTATGCCCTTATAATATATCAAGGATACAGTACATTTTAATAAAATATGTAGATCATTGTACTAACATTTTTATGTACTTTAATGTAAAATAGATCTAACGGTTTACCTAAGGACTCAAACTGCAGGAGTAAATGGGTGGTGGCATTGGTACGCCTACACTTTTTCATACTGAATACAACATATTTTAATGATATTATCAATGAGTACATTGAAGAAATATAACTAACTACTACATGTTATAGCTTTTAAATGTTGGATTCGGTATTATTAATTCATACTTTATAAGAGGACTGGTTCTTGCAACAATGAACATACTTTGATGTAACAAATAACGAATTTTAATGGAAATTCCAAATGACTCTTAAAATTAATTCAAAATTAAAACCTGACTCATATGCAGGACCTTAACGAAACAGAACTTTGAAGACTTTTTTATTACAAGACAATTTTCACCCTTGTAGAATTTATAGAGTGCACAGGGATTAGCTTTCCACCCTGATCACCAAGATTTATCAAATAAACATGTATATTTTATGTATATACTGAGAATAGAAATAAATATAATTTGGATCCCTCAACAACAATTTTCAAACTCTTGGCCCTCCCTAGTATAAATTTGAAACTCCGCCTATGGAGTTACGTTTTCAGCAGTCTAGTATTTTTATAAAGTAATGCCTATAACATTTTGTAAAATTTGGGTAATTACTGAGCATCTGCCTTTGAACGACTGATTAAATCAGTCTATCCATGAAACTTTATACATATTTTTTTCTTTTCTTTATATTAGTTAATCTATGTTTTTTGTGTACAATAATAAATAAGGGCTGAATATTTTATGCTTAACATTCTAAAATGTCAATATACAATTTTAGCCAAAGATTGATTTTCTGCACATTTTTTATTAGAAATTTTAATCTTAACATTTAAACTATATAACAATTTTTTTTAAATTTTTATTCAAAAACTCATTACTTACCACAGATATCATTGAATGTATTTATTTCCAAAGAATTGCCCATGCAAATGACAAATTACGCACTCTTCAGTAAGTATTGTATGTGTATAATGTTCATAAAAGAATATCTATGACTCAGGGAAAAAAGGAAAAAAAAAAAGATGTTGATAGACTTTTATATATCTAGAATTCCATGGTCTATATTGGTCAACCCCTACCAAATATAAAATATTTCAAACAAACGTTGAGAGAACATAAATACTTATCAGCAATTAAATGTTACCATTCATATAACCAATGCTGCACCCAACATATAATTTGATAATTGTAATAACATGATGAATCAAGTTTTTTAGGCATGAATCCTTCATGCACAAAGAGTTCTTCTATATAGATTTACTAAAATGTTTAAAGAAGAGCAAATTTTTTACAAAAAAAAAATCTATTCCTATATTTTACGCTTATTTAGATTCGTACAATATAGTTACATGTTTTGAATAATGTACATTATTGTGTATTAATAGAAACACTACAGCAAAAAATCAAGGAAATCAGAGAAGGTTCTCAGTAGCCACTGAGTCCTTATATACAAGGGTGGACTGAAAAGTTTCAGATCACAACGTAAATATGGAGTCAATCGTAAATAAAAGCTAGTCACATCTATATAGCATCTGTTGACAGTTACTCACCAAAACTTCAGCGTTTTTGAACGTGAAGTTGTTATGTGACAGTCTTTTAAGTTGATGAGAATGTTTTTGTGAAAATGGACAAAATCGAGTATCGCTCTGTTGGTGCAGTTTAGGTGCAATAAATTTGAGATTTAGAGCTGATTAATTACTATAAATGAAACCTGGATACACAATTATTCGCCCGAAACAAAAATACCGGGTCATGCAAAATGGATGTACCACTAATATACGTGAGCAAACTTTTGCTCCTCCTGAGTCTCAATTAAGTCAGACGTGATAGATTACTTAAATATATTAATTAAACACACAATGATAGGATATTATTTATGATTTTAACCTCCATTGCTCTCAATGACGACCTTCAAGCAGCCACGGAAGGTGTGTGCTCTGACAATGTAATCCCTTCTCATGAGTTTTGACTCCTTCTCCACGGAGGACTTCAGGTCGGTGAAATTGCTCTGGCGTGATCTGTAGGCCTTGGACTCGACTTGTCACCATATAGAGTAATCAAAAGATTCAGATCGGGGCTCTGGGAAGGCCAGGAGTTCTTGGGCCAAAACTCCATGTTCTCTTCCATCAAGGCTTGCACAACATTGGATGTGTGGACGGGTGCTCCATCTTGTTGGAAGACGTAGTACGCCTTGCCGACTTCTTGGTGATCTTGAGGACCTACGGGAGTACCTTGGTCTTCAATATCTCTATGTAGTCGGCCAAGGCGTTACGTCTTCCAGCAGGATAGGGAACCCGTCTCGGACATGTGGCAGAGGTCTTCAGAAGTGTATTCCAAGCAAACAACACGATTGTTCTACTTGTTGAAGACGGGGTCGACAATCAATGTTTTTTTATTCGAGAAGAAGATCACAAGGTTGCCATAACGATTCAGCTCGTTTAGAAGGCGTTTGACCCGCTTCAAACAGACATTTTATTGCTGTCGAGTCATTAATAGTCATTCGACGGACCTCTTAGAATTTTCCCCGGCGGCCTTAACTAGACACGGTGGAGGGATCCACTGACTTTTTTTTGGCAAATTTGGCCATGGACATTATTGGCTTGACCTCAAACGCCTTCTTGGCCACTTCTGGGGTCAGTTTGACAGACCTTCAACTACTGGGCTCGATTTTGAAGCTTTTCCCCTCTTTCATGAGCTTTTGACCCTGTAGATGGTGTGCCTCTCGATCCCAACAATCTTGATAATTTCAGGTATGCTCTGAAAGGAGCAAATCAAAGTAGCAAACTGATTTCTTTTTGCCTCCATTTTTGTTTACAGAAATGATAGAGACGATTGCAATAGCTCATTCGAAAGCTTAAAAAGTCAGCTGAAACATCGAAAATTTACGAATTACAATAACTATACCCTGAAAAATTAATCTGTAGTAGTGGTACATTAATTTCACTCGACCCGGTACAGTCCAAACAGTGGACCGCAAATATTTTCGTCAAATGAAGAGGCTTGAACAGTTATTTTGCAGAAAAAACGCGATGTACTATTAGGACGGCTTACATACATGGGATCATCACTGGAAGATGTATGTTACAAAGATACTCTATTGAAAATAAAAATTCAGAAAAACTCTCCTGTATCTTTATTCGGTAGAAAACATTTGAGACCACCTCGTGTATGTACTTCTGGTATAACATAAAAAAGTTTCTTATTGTTTCCTTAAAACTATTAATGTTCGGTATTGTTGCATAATAAGCGTTATTCGCATCAAAGCTTTAATTTGATTCCAAACATGGTAAGGTTCTAGGAAAAAATAAGAAAATGATGGATTTTTATGTTATTGCACCGAGTACATATACATAAGTGCTCGTTGGCCAAGTGGGACCACCTTCAATTACGTTGATTTTTTCCATATATGTTTGAATCACCGAGTGTACCATTTGAGAGAAAATGCAAAATAATCCAAGACCATTGATGCACCTTAGGGCAGAACCAAAATGAAAACATTTTGGTTAATAAATTTCTGAATAAAAAATTTAGTTACTTCAAATAGTTTTTAAGAGAACAAAAATCCATTTTTATAACAAAAAAAAAAAAAACACACACACACAGATTACGATATTTTTGAGGTTGTGTTGTTCAGTATGTATGTGCTAAGGCTTCTCTCTGGATCCTGAGATTTCTCGTGGTTTTAAACATTTGTGAAATTACCTGGAAATATTTATATTATACATAATTATTAGTACTACATGTTTTTGACACAGTATGAAATCTGCCATTTCAGATCGCATATTTTTATTAAAAGTGTTATATGAGTCTAGTTATGCACAAGTTGTGGACCTTTAGCCTCACGGTTGGATTGCGTATGCAACCCTCACTAAAATTTGTTTCGTTTATCTTTTACAATTTAAGTTATTTCGTTGCGAGTCGGATGGTATTACATAATTTTAAAAAATCAGGATCTATTGGTTCCAAAAATACAATAACCCGATAGCAAGATATTAGAATTGAGAATATATGGGTAAAACGAGCTTAAAATTTATGACGTTTTCTTAAAATATATATTAATTTATACATAAACCTCACCGTATTTATTATTAACTAACGGGATACTGCTATTTCCCAGAATTCCGTAATTTAAAAATTAGATTTCCTGTATCCCACTAAAAGACATTTTCTCAGGATAAAAGAAACTCTAGCAGGTATTTTTCTGGTAGGTTCATGAGTGGTTATTTATTTAATATTTTAAAATATTATAATCAAAGGTGTTAAATGGTGTGTGGAATAGGCATGTTAAAAAACCCCGAAAATCAACATGGTTACCCTATCAATTTGAAGAATAATGCTCATGACGTTTATTTAGATCAGCTACAATCAGCTATGACAAGAGAGGAAGGAAAAAAGAATATTTTACTCTAAGTCCAACAAGGACTTACAATTTATAACTCATGAAAAAATCATCAGGATTACGCTACATCTTTTATGAGCACAGACGGACGTTGAATCAGGTTTTGAATATATATTTAGAAAAGGATGTTCACTACACAGGAATGAAATAATAATTACAACTGTTAAGGAAAATAAAATTCGTTCTTTATACTACCAATTACAAATTAACGGGCCAGCTAAAAAACACACCGTATTTACATGTATGTAAATCTTTGTTCCTTTCTAAGAAGGAAAATATTTTGTTGGTTTTTGAAAATAGGGCAAAGTCAATTTTTTGTTATCTTGAAATAGAGATTTTTGAGTTGTTTTTTTTTACTCAAAGTTACTTTTTTGATTTTATATAATAAAATTGAAAAACATCTTTTTTTTTTACAAACAAGTGGTTATAGCATTTCTTTTTGATAAAACATTATAGTTTGCAACACTAGAAAATCCTAAGTAAGAAATTTGCGTTTTATTTGCCCTTCAATGACCCATCAATAATATATTTGCAAATGTATTTATGAAGTTTTTGAGCAAAAAATTGTCAAACTGGATAAATCCAAAATTAAAAGAACTTTGTGTCAAATATGATACATGACGTTATAGATTTAAAACATTCAGCTCCATTTTGTAATACAAATATTAAACCGCCGATAACGTAACACAAAAAATCTTTATTAAAAAAGTAATCAAATTTTTAAGCTAGAGCCCCTTCCATATCCCGAACAAAAAATCTTGCGAGGACCCCTGTAAGTCAATTGATCTAAACGGCATTTTCTGTATGTTTGTTTGTATTAGTCGAAAAAGTACAGAAAATTATATAAAATAACAGAAAGGGCAAGCTGATCCTTATTGTTATAAGCAAGTTAGGCTATAGCGTCATAAAATTTTTGTCAATTGAGTAATTTATTTATTTTTTTGTTTTTTAAAGGGTCAATTTTGTATTTACCAGCAGGCAGAAAAAAGTTGCCGGCTACCACTGTGCAGAGGGTTAATGAGCTTGTTCCTCTTTGTCTTGACCTTAAATGCTTGTTATCCTTTGATTTTCATGTTTTTGGGTTAAATAGTACCAATTCACGGTTCACGGCCCGATCCATATTGTAAGAATAAGTTATTTAACATATTTTAAAAAATGGTTCGCGGGTTACACGCTTTTATCTGTTTATGGGTTTGTAAACCGACTGGGACCCGCGATATGTTTCATCACTAATATCACTAATAATAACTAAACTAATAGCAATAATAAATTATAAATAAATATTATGTAAAAACAGATTTAGATAATTACTTTGTTTAATGATATAGTTTATAAGTCCAGGAAAATTTGTTAGAGAGATACTTATTATATGTGGGCAAATACTTGTTTCAATGAATCAGATGTTCATTTTTTTTTCAATCTATACATAATAATTATATTGGAGATGGGCTCATTTTTATACATGAGCTTACGGTTATACAACAATCATATCAACATATTTGTCCATTTACGAATCGTAAAAAACCAGTTTTTCTATATATGCTTCTTTTTTTGGCAGATATACATATAAAATAAAATGTTGGTGGTATTTGCAAACGAATAAACAGTAGAGTGGATCAAAAATTTGAATTTTAGAAATCATCGATAATAGGGGTTATTGGGAAATTTGTAACACTATGAAACACTAATCCATACCATATTTTTGAAGGTTCTCAAATTCAGTTAAAAATTTGTTCAAAAATAACACATGACTTGGAAATGTCCCGAACTTCATATATAGAGGGCGCTGTTTTTAATTATTATCCACCTGTTTTTCAGTTAGTACCACCCTTCAAAAGACAAATGTCAAAATATCATAATAATATATTCCTTAGTTAGTGAGTTATTGTGAGAAATATCATTTCTGACCATAAACTTGAGGTACTTTCAACCTATAATAACTATCAAATAGTTCAAGTTTCGTTATTATTGAAAAAAAAATTATAGGACCAAGAATTTTATTTTAATACTTTACTTAATATTTTGCCCTATTTTCATCTGTATACATGTATGCAATCATATTTCATTTTTTTCTAACATAATAATAATTATTTATCAATATCTAAAAATTAGTTAACCTTCATAAACTTAAGTTGAGTGGTGATCTTCGCTTTACAATTGAGTGAATTATGGGGTTAGTCATCCTCACAAAAAAAAATTAGTTATTTGAAAAAATAAGGATTTTTGGAGAACCTCTGAAACCAAATCGCTCGACCTCATATTTTAAACGAATTAATTTTATACCAATACACAATTTTTAACAATATCCCGTTTTCAAATTTCAAAAAAAATGATCAACCCCTTGAATAAGATCCACCCTAATGAACACTAACTAAGGTTAAATTTAGATATTTGTGCATACATCTAAAACTAATCTATGATATATATTTTTTTTATTTAAATGGAGAAGATTTTGCAATGAAGTTATTTTATAATTGAAAAATGGAAGAAATTAGTGTCTCATTTTTACATAGAACATATGTGATGCATCAACACAAAAGTAGTCTTAAGCCAACACATTTATTATACAAATAAGAAAATATCCACTTATTATTTCTCTTCATAAATAAAAGCACCCAAATATTGGATTGATATATTTTACGTCGATACCTTTATTGTATCACACAACCTTTCCTCAGAAAAGAAACAGAAAAATACCCCAAAATCAGTTGGTAGTTTGGCAATTCTTCCAAACTATGGAACTATTGTTCAATTATTGTTGGGAATTGTTCGGAGCTTAACAGTAGATATTTATAATTCAGCCAATCAACGTTTAGAACACTAATAAGAGGGAAAGAAGCAGAAATATTGACATCTGACAACATAATACACTGTATATTCTTTTTTAGTGAGGTAAGCTCGTGATTTCAGGCTGCCCATTTTCGGGTTAATATTTTTTATTTTTTTCATGCACAAAAATTTTTCTGGTGTGGACAATCAAAAAACTATACTGTGTTGTAAAAATTGTGCTTCTCATATTTTTTTACAAATTAGTTTATTAGTAAAAAATATATTATGAGCCTTGTTTTTAGTAATTTAAAGGGAACTAAGATATGCTCAATGATTTGCTGTTTTTCTGCTTTATCATAAAAAGTATAGCAAAATTTAACTTTAGTTGAGATGATAGCTGTAGAACAAAAAAACTGAACGTTATCTTTGATTAAAAAGGAAAACTGCAAATAATCAAGCTCATTTTAGATTCCTTAAAGATAGAAGAGAAAGAATTAGTTTTAGAAAAATATTTTCTGACAAAATATTTATAATTTGTAAATATTTATTAATTGTTTTTACTATGCAACATTTGAAAGAAAAAAGGCAAAATAAAATGTCCCAAATAAATCTATATTGTATGCAAGTTCTACTTCTTTTATCAGATGGTAACTTTTCCATGTTTTCTTTATTTTTTTTTACCATAATACTTCCTATTATATATGTGGGGAGTTAACACAAAAACAATATTTAACTAAAATCACTTTTTTTTTTACATACAGCTCCATGTTTCATATACATATTTCGATCAATTATAGGTCTTATATTCTAATTTATGGCATGAATTGTGATACCCAAGGTTAATAGAAATACAAGGTCATACCATAACGTTTTAAGTATTAAGTACTCTATAGAGTAAACTTGTGTTGTTGTTTTTTTAAATTTAATTGGATATATTTTTAGATTAGCTGTGAACAATTCTCAAGAGCTATTGAATGATAATAATTCCATAGTTGTGATAAATTGTCTAACTATCAACTTATTTTAGGCCTTTTTCTGTTTCTTTTCGAAGGAAAGGTCTCCAGATATAATAAAGGTACCGTCATGATACAAGTTTAATTTATGTTCACATAAAAAAAATCTTGAACAAAAATCAAGTATAGGTAAAAATCCCATTTTATTTTTTTGACTTTATACAGTGCAATATGCCTTAGATATATTTGAGTCAATAATAGACTTTGTGTTTGAATTTGTGGCATAATGCTTAGATACCCAAAAGCTTTAGCTATAGTTTAGAGCCTCTATTTGATTTATGATGTCCTAATATGGCATTTAAGCCATAAAATCTATCAATTTATCATTTTTTTTGTGACGATCAATTTTAGGTACTTAAAGTTGTGGATTACTTAACATCTGGATATACTGTTCACTTTTAAAATCACACAACCTTTCTATTATTAATATTAAAGTTTTGATTCAATGAACTTTTTTATTTTATTTTATCGTTTATGTCAAACATGAATTACTTAATGTAAACCTATCTAAAGGTAAAAAAGATTTATCAAAAGTCGATCTTCTACAATAAAAGCGAAACATGATGAAATACAAAAGAACATACAATATAACTAATATGTCATGGGTAATCCCTCAAAATATGCCTTCCTTCGATGAAATTTAATAAAAAGTCCTTCCTTTATATTCACTAATAAAGATGATATAGGATTAGATCTGAAAGGAATAGATGGAAATTCTATACATATAGAGTACCTATCTCTCTAACCAAACTGAATCATACATGACAATTGCTTTAGGAACACTCTTTCAAGTTTCACGAGGAAAAAAATATTTTTTCTTGCAAAATCTTTCGTTTTTCCACAGCTCCATGATTAATTACTTAAATCACAAATGAGAATTCTCTATAGGCAATGGGATAAGTCCCTATCTGTGAGTTCATGATTCATCAATTTTTAACAAATATTAATTCTCCTGAAAGGTTTATTATTTATTTGCAAGGCTCTATCAGCGAAGTTGTGTGTCAAGTGTCTATTCAGATATTAAGTGATCTATGTTAAAGTGCAATTTGTGGTGCCTTCAAAGGATTTATAGCAATAATTTTTTGATAGAAATTGATGATAATTTGTCAAAGAATACAAATCTAATACACACTCAATTTTGAGAAAAATCATTCTAGCTTGCTTTTTTCTTGACGGGCTACACATATTATATTTACCGATGATTTCTTGATTTTTTGTTTCTATGGTACCCCTGAATATATACTTATCAATATATATATATATTTAAAAGAGTCAACGGATTTCACTCATTAACTAATAACAGTAATTAAAAATGGATTCATCATTTGAATTAAAATCCGTCTCTATCATTTCTTATGTACGTATATAAAAATGATTCTCATCACTTGGAATTACGTCATTGACAAGAATATAATAATCCCACGAAACACTACTTAAAATAAATACATATAAAAAAAACTCTTCATATATTGAGTGTGGGCTCATAATGGCGAGAGAGACGAAAAAAACTCTACTTTTATAATAAAAAAAATGACGCAATTACAGCAAAAATGTTCTTTCATCAAATAAGTATATAATATACATACATTTATATGACGTACCAGTGAAAAACTTAGCAGATGTGAACCTACAACTCATGCGTCCCTCTAACCTGTTTTATATAACTACAACATGAATCCCTCTCCATTTTCAATGCGTGAAATGGGAGTCTAGTGTACATAAGGTATTTAAATACAAGGGCAAGGTTATATATGTGGTTTGAGTGTTGAATTACTCTTCCCTCTAAATGCCAACACCAAACGACTTTTTCTAGTACTCATAATGTACATTTCAAATAAGAATACGAGGGGGTTTGAAAAGTTTCCAACCTCAACGTGAAGATTACAGATTCGTATATAACGGCTAGCTACATCTATCTAGCATCTGATGAAAGTTACTGACCAAAATTTCAGCCATTTGAAGGGTCAGTTGCTATGTAACCGTCGTTTGAGTGAGTTGAGGTGAGTGTCAAAATCGAGTATCGAGCTATCATTCAATATTTGCTATCCAAAATGGCTGAAACTTTGGTGAGTAACCATCAACAGAATCTATATGTATATATGTGACTATCTTTTATGTACGAGTGCAGCCATATTCACGTTGAGGTTGGAAACTTTTCAGACTATTTTGAGGAGTAATTAATGAAAAATATGAAATTATTTTTCTCACATTTTATGACATAATTTACTTTAAACAAAAGCCAAGAGGAATATTGAAAATTGAGCAATAGATAGAGGGACCAGTGGAATCAAAATAGTCTCTTACCTAATGACCACCACTCCGTCACTGAGCACCCCACATAGATGGCGTTATTTTGTTTTTATTCACCTCCCTTTTCAGTTAGTACCAAGCTTCAAAAGACAGATGTCAAAACTTCATGAAAATCTCTTCTTTAGTTTGGCAATAATTGTGCTAAGTGTGACGCTACTTTCGTTATTTTCAAAACAATATCGTGTTTTAATTTTACACTTCTTCTTGACTGGAAATATATAAAAATTATAATAATAATTAAAAAAATAAAAGTCATTTTGAACGAGAAAGTTGATTAGTTAAGCCGGGACTTTCAGCCCATGTGTTATAAAGTTCAATTCTAATAGATGCTATTTGTCATTAACTTAACTTTTTGACCTATCAAAAAACAATGTAAAATTAATATTAAAATATGATTACTTTATTTAGTAAAACTCAAAACAGTATGATTTTCATTACTGATATATCAATTTTTGTGTCTATTTCCCCCATTGGTACTGTTGTTAAGACGGTACCGATTATCGAAAACTAATGACAAAAAGTAATAGTGTTTATAGCTCTAAACAATATTTAATTTTTGGGATTAAATCATATTAGTAGTTAGCTGTAATATGAATTTTGCAGTTCACCAGTTTTTGTTACAGCCTGAATCATCAATGGAGCATATTAATACATTAGCAAATACTGATAACTAATGACAGTATTTATGGGTTTAATTCAAACAAAATTTAACTTTCCAAAAGAATGCACTATTTGATTCGAGATCCTCATATAATTTCCAATGACTTTAACATAACAGTTCAGGGTTTGTAAGCTTTATATTGTCTTACTTAAATACATCCGTCATTCTCATTACTAGACATTATTTGATGCTATCATTTCATTTTGATCTATCAAAACTACTTGGTTACTATTTAATTAAGAATATTTAGCTAGAGTTGTATAAAATATCTCTTGCTGCTATGTAAAAATAAAAGAAACTGAAAAATGACATTGTTACCCTCACAGTTTGAAAAATGTTTGGGAAAAGAGAACTTAAGCTACTATGACGTTTATTCAGATTAGTTGTAAGCACCTATGAGTAGAAGGAAATTCCACAAATTCCACCCCGTATCATTTATTTATTTGTTAGGTTTCGACTAGTGGCTAAAAGAAAAAACAAGTCCAATATTGTCGACTCATGATAAAATATAATAAAACATTATAATTGAGTATGATAAAATATAATGAAATAGATAATGTGGTGTGGAATTAAAGGAGATTAAAGGATTATTTTTAAAAGTCTCTTAAAGCCGTAAAGTGAAGACGTTCTTCTCACCTCTTCGGGGAGGTTGTTCCATATACGTATAGTTCGATTATAAAAGCTATGTTGGAGATAATTAGTATTTGCCGATCGCTGAACTCAGTAAAAATCGGAAGACGACCTATTGTTGTACACCTTAATACATACTTTGGGATTGATATTACAATTAATCAGTCCATTAATAACTTTAATGAATTATAACCATATCCTGAAGTTTCCTCCTCTTTTTAAGCGATGTAAACCTACCTCATAGGATATATCGCTGCACACCATCTTAAAAAGCGCTTCTGTATATTTTCAAGAGCTTTAATTTCCTTTCTACATATTGGATTCCACACCTGAGAAGCGCAGTTTAAAATAGGCATAACATATACTTCAAAAAGCTTCTTCATCAGCTTCATATTTCTGGGTTTAAAACTCCTTTTAATGAACCCAAGCGCTCTGTTTGTTTTTCTAACAATATTGAAAATGTGAGTGCTGAATTTCATATCAGTAGATGTCAGCACTCCAAGATCTTTAAAGACACCCATATTCTTCATTCCTCGAAGATCAACAGCACCGCCCTAAAAATCATAAAGGAGCTCTTCTCAAGATTTACAAAAATTCTTCAACGGTCGCTCCATCTCAGAAATTCTCTGAGGTCATGTTTGGCCTCCTCTTCTGAGTGGCAAACAAGCTTTGTGTCGTCAGCATACCTATATATTTTGGATCTGAGGTTGTCACCCAGGTCGTTAATATAACTGACCGAGAAGAGGGTAAGTCTAAGGACACTACCCTGAGGTACAAGGATGGGACACTTATTGAAGCTGATCCAATGCTGTTTATCAAAACTCGCTGTTCTCGATTTCTGTGCCAAGATGAAATCCACTTCAATAGTTCACCCCCAATCCCGATGCAATATAGTTTGAGTTCGAACCCACCATGCAGGAGCTTGTCAAACACCTCGCTGAAGTCAAATTATAAAACATATGTATCCAGTGAGGAGTCCCTACTTCGAGCGACATCATCCCAGAATGATAACAGGCTTTTAACACAAGACATTCCACTTCGGAAGGAATCCATGTTGTCTGGGAGATATCAAATTGTGTTTGCCAAAAAATTTTCTCTCTTCAGAATTGATTAGCTTCTCCATTAGTCGAAAGATCTGGCTTGTGATGGAAATTGGTCGGTAATTACGAACATCGTTTTGGCTTCCTTTTTTGTGTATTGGGATAATATTGGCGCATTTCCAGTCAAACGGCACCACTCCCTCCTACATCGACTTGTTGAATATCATTGTAAGAGGAAGTAAATAATGTTACTAAGCTTCTTCAAAAGCCATCAGGACCCGACGAGAAAGAACTATTAATGGAGGAAATGGCTTTTAGGACTACTGATTCTACAAAGAAAATCCTGGATAGGTGAGGACGGCTATCTGGGAGTGTTTGATCAATGAAGGGAGTCTCAGAATCTGTTAATTAAACTTAGTAAAAAAGTCTTTAAAAATATTTGCAATGCTATGGTCATCGGTTATTCGAGTACCTTTATCCAATTCAAATTCGTTAAAAATCATGTTGAGCGGCCCAAATTTGTGTTTCATATAAGAGATAACAGGCTTGAAGTTATTTTTTTCAAAGGTAACTAACAATTTATATTCAAATTTACATGTACTCGAAGACACCATAAGTTTATCAGCATTTTGGAGAGCTTTATACTTTTCAAAGTTTTGCGGACCTGGGAATTTTTTGTATTAAAACCAGGCTTGTCTTTTCTTCTTTGATAATAATTTCATGTGCCAATAAGTCCATGGAGAGCCTTTATTACTATGAGATTTTTTGTTGAGAACGTATTTATCAATAAGGGAGTGAAGTACATTACGAAATGTAACTTCGACACCTGATTCCTGTTCGTGGAGGTATTCAGGGTGGAGAAGAGTGAAGCCCAATCAATGAATAACAAGCTTGTTTGGATTGCTATGTAATTGGCGTTTTAAAAATCTAGAGTGTAGGTGGGTGACTCGTGTGGCTTTTTCAACTTGACAATGTAATTAGAATCAATAAGAATGGTTTAGTTATCTGAGAGGGACACCTCCTTCATGACCTCGGTCTTGATATTTCATTATGAATTAGAGACGACAAGATCTAATATGTTTCCTTTGATGTGTAGGGATTCAGTGATATATTGGCGGAGGAAGGAGTCAAGGGAAGCCTGGATCAGTAGATTTGCTGAGTTGAAATAAGGTGTCCGAGTATTCCAGTCAACTGCAAGAATATTGAAGTCCCCGCACATTATGGTTGAGTTATTAATTTCCTTGATGAAAGAAGAGAGCGCTAGGTCACTTTTGCTATTGGAGTCGGGGGATTTGTATACACACATACATTTCAAATTTTGAACTTGAATCCTACATAGTTCAAAAAATTCACCCGAGTGTTCCTGGAGATTAAAAGCTCTTGTACCGTTACGACAGTAGATAGCGACCCCGCCCCCATTGTCAAGAATTACACTTATGCCAATCCTCAATTGCACTCTGTGTCTATCAGGGACTTACACATATGATTCCCCAATAAATCATCAGTCTTACTCTCAATCATTCATGAGCACATACACACTTTATAATAAGATGTTATCCCCTCCAAAATTAAAGAATAATGATAACATTGTTGGAAAATATAAAACATATTCAAGAGACCAACTAGAAAAAATCTTGCACACGTTCCAGGTCATATTTTATACATCTTTAAATGTATCTGTGGGTCAGTAATAGATCAATAGTTTTCATCAAAAATTGTCATAAACAACACTATTAATATTATCAGTCATGGAAAAAATATTTAATTATTGCATTTTCCTCATATCAAACTATAAAATTTCTTCATTTCTTCTTTTTAATCTTATTTTTTTATTGCAACTAGTACAATAAAGCGTTTTCACAGACGTCAGAAATTGCATCATAAATAAAGGGCTGAAAGTTTATATTTTTACTAATAGACAAACTTCCAATAAACTTTTATGAAACTCCATAAAATGCCTTTATCAATAAAAAACTTAACACTTGCATTAAATACTACATAATGCCAATGGTAAACAATGAATGATATTTAAAAATAAAATCAAAGTAATATGTTCTAAAAATCACTATAAAATGGCTAAATTTGTACAATCATTAAATTTTTTTGATCGATTAGGTACGAGAAAAATATCCTATTTTTTTTCATTCTAATAGTTAGTTTTAATGTACAATATGGATATATATAAGAATGTATTGTTGCATTAAAATATTTTTAATACATTTTGGGTCAGATATATAATAAAACTAGGCAATAGACATTCAATTATTTCTTTGTGTTATAAACCTTGTCCTCAAAAAGGCTGACATCTAGAATACTGACGTCACGTCAGAACGCTCTGTTGACTTATACAAATTACAACTTGTACACAACATGGCATAACACGTCACAGGGGAACGTGTTTCATACAAATATTGAATTACAGAATAAACTAAAAAAAAACCCAGGATTTTCAAACCTCACACCCAATTAAGTCAATCTAATTTGATAATGAACTCCTAGGGTATAAGTATCTACGTACATATGTATGTACATTATTCATATTCCAAGCCCTTGAGAAGATGTATTTGAAGAGAGGAAGAAAACACCCATGAATATTTCCCTTGTTCTTGCGTCAAATCTAGATTATTTTTTGTTTTTAAATGCAAGGAGATTGAAGGTCACTTAAAAAGAAAAAAACAACATTTCATTAATTAGATATGTGATAGAAACAAGGGCAACGATAGAAATGAGGTGGAAGATATGTCGGTACTTAATTGCTGAGATGTTCATGTCTCGTACATGTGCGATTTTATTCAAGTATCTAATAATAAGATATTAATAGGGTAGACTGGTACATTTTCAACACTTATTGTTTTTGTCTCAATTACTCGGAGAGGGGTTGAATTAGGAATTCCAAATTTTAACATAATATGCTTAACATAGTTTTTCTCTTGGAATACCGTTTTCACGAGATTTCTCGGCGTTTTACATCTATGGTAAATCCTGCAGTACATTATTTAATAATAATTACGTATGTACCGACTTGCCAGAAAGTTCGCGGACATACACAACTTAGAACAATATCTCTAAAGCATTATCATATTGTGGGACCTGTTAATAAATATTAATTTGAGTACTTTGTATAAGTTCCAACTTTCAAAAATAAGATGTTGGCTCTTATCAACAACGACTATAAAATGTTAGGAACACGGATATAGATCGCTACTCTTTTGCACACCGGGCTAACTCCGACAGAAGTTGTCATACAAACGGGGGAAGCAAGAAACATTGTCTACCTTGTTAAAGGGTTTTTGTCGAGAAAGGAGAGGGACTGGACCACAACCTTATAAGTCGTTGGCCTCGTGTAATCACCTCTGCGATCAAATGGAGAATCAAGGCCGCCTGAATGCAGTTGGCTACATCACCACGATCGAGGAGAAGGTGCTGCCATGGATCCATGAGGTTTTTGGAGATCACTCATTTTTCTTCCAGAAGGATGGGGTCCCGTTCATACCGCAAATACGGTGGTTGGAAACTCACATTCCGAACGTTTGGTTCTGATCAATTGAGATATACCCCTTCCAGTACGGACCTGAACCCCTTGGATGACACTATTTGGGCACGAATTGAGGGGGAGGCCTGCAAGAATCGGCACATGTCTGTGGCGGACTCGGTGATTGAAATTGAGAATGCGTTGAGGTGAGGCCTGTTGACTACGTAAGATCGGTATTCCATGCCTTTAGAGGACGTTTGGAGTTGATTCATTTAAAGAAAGAAAATATCTTAAAGAAGTTTTTTTAAATAAATATCCACATATAAGCTCTATGGGCAATGTTTGATTAATTTTAAAAACTGTCCAATAACTTTCTGTTAAAAGTTCGTTCATCACTAACTATTTAATTTTTTTTTTTTGGAGAGTCGGATTGGGTAACGGAATTCTAAAAAGCTGAGCCCACGGGCTCTAAAAAAGTTGGTATAACTGTTTTCACAAATTAAAATTGAATTGTACTCGTTAAATGTTGACAGCTGTCCGGTCCCAAGGTGGCAAGAGTTAAAAAACATCGAATTTGTACTACAAATTGAAAAAATGAAACTGAATAATATTTTTTGATGAATAAGTAACTTTTCATGATGTTGAATTATTAAATTAGATTAAGATATAATTAGATTTATGTTGTGGATTAGTATAATAGATCGGATAAAGTCACTCAAAAAACTCGTCAGGCCCTATATTAATAAATCAAAGTTTGTCTGTAATAATGTATATTGGAATGAAAAACAGTCATTTTTATTCTAAGAAATACATATTTAGTCATACGTCAATTTAGTCAGGCGTTTTGCATGTCGCATTGAGCATTTAGTCTGGGCCACGGTATATAGTGCTCTCTGATTAATATCATATATATTTTTTTGATTTAGTAATAAAAATGGAACTGATATTAATAAAATTACTTGTATGTTGCATCGAGCGTGTAATACTGAGCCAGGTATGAGCTCTAGAGACAAAATTGCACTTTGGGTCATCACTGATGAGTCGTAACGTCATATATTTTTTTCTTAAGCTGTTGTTATTGTTATTTCATTCTTGAGGAGAACATATATATGTATTGAGTAACTAAGTGAGTTTGTGCTCCCGAAAAACGCTGTGTAACATTGAGGACTTCTAAAGTAGTTTTATCTTATATTTTAAAGCAAAGTTACTGTTCGACGATACCTAATTAATCTGGGCAATACCAGGTACTCCCTCGAGTAAAATAATATAGAAGAATAAACGATACGGTCAAAATTGCAGCCCATTCCAACCGTCTCCTTTGTACTAACCGGTACACTTTTATATTCTCAAACCTATCCTTAATGAGTGAGTTTTGAATTTTGATAAAGTTATATCAACTGTAGGTAAAGTTATACAAATGAATGCAAAAACAATGAAAAACTGACTGCATTATCAAAAAAATATTGATTGTCCAAAAAATTACTCGGAGAAAAGCTGACCAAAAAATTATTGGTGTTTAACCTACAATTATTTATACAATTTTCATGTAAATTTTATTGCTTTAGCTTGTTTGATATTCGAAAAAAAAGGATAATTCTCCCTATCTCTCAAGATATTCCTATAAATGCTTTGTAATAATGAGGGATTCGGCTGTATCAAAGCAGAATAATTGTGCATTCATAAATATCTTTGTGTATTCTACATACATTATATCTATAAATAAACATGAATATTTTAAATGCATTTTTTATATACCAAAAATTTAGTCTTGAAATGTTACAGGAATCCTTTAATATGGATTTTATAAAGATTACACTGGTTCTTATCATATTTTGTGTTGAAGGAAAATAGTCTAAAAATGTTCCTTTGTAAAAAAAAAATTAAAAAAAACAAAAAACATGAAGAAATATAAATTTGGAACCATATTAATCAATGTTTAGAGATTGGATACATCCCCTTGAAGTTTTTAAATGTCGTAGTTTTTACATAAAAATTGCCGTTTTATTTAAAAATAGTACCAATAAATCAAAATAGACCACTTTAAAAACATTATTATTTAGATGGTTAAACAGTCTCTCGTATACCATACATTTTTTTTTTTGCTCTTTATGTTTAACACAAGATCTAAACTTTTTTTTGGAAAAACGTTTTTCAAAGTGAAATAACTCACTTTTTTTCTAACTCAAAAGGCTAGTTTTCCCTAAATATTATTAAATTTCAAGGGGATGCGTGCAGCCAATAGCACCTGAAAAATAAGGGCTAAGAAATCATTGCCCCTACTTCTGAGGAGCTTTTATAATTATCATAAATTTAAGATGTCCTAATTTTGGAGAAAAAAATCAATTTCCTTTTTTTTTTAAACATTAATATTAACATTGATCAATTTGACTCAAACTTCCGATTACTTAATTTTTCACTAGAAAAAAAATCCCGTACCCGCTATTTTCCACTATCCCATTATGTGATCCTGCTCTCCTTCCACTCATTTTTAGAACTTTTATTTATTTTCCAATTTATAGAAAAAATATTTTCCTTAAAAATTTTATGAGCGAAATTAAATTTTTTTCCTCTCACCAAAAATAGTGCACTTTTGCTCAAAGATCTTGAGTACTCACACTTAACACTTCGTTTTTGGAATAACATTTAAAAAAATATTAATGAGTACTTATTATATTTACAGATGCGCAGTTATTGAAACTATGTATTGCACTGGCTGGACGTATCTTCATAACAGGAGCTTATTTCATTTCATTACTCTATGCCTCAGAGATATTTCCAACAGAAATCAGAGGGAAAGGAATGGCCATTTGTGAGTTCATTGGTGGCTTTGGTATCATTTTCTCTCCTTCCATCATTTACTTGGTAATTTCTTTCAACTAAGTTTTGTATACAATTATGATAAAATCGTTTCTACTTTTTAACTGCCACGTTGTAATTTTTTTAAGTTGTACAATTTTACTAACTTGTATATATATTCATCTAAGAGCATTCTTCTTTCAAAGACAATAAAATATTTTGTGATTTAATAGTATCAAACGTCACAGATTGCATAATAAATCAAAAGTGACACCATGATGGGGAAATAGTTTATATTATGTAGTTATTCATTAAAAGGGGTAAGCTTCAATTATTGTTTAAGGACAACTTTATGTTAAAGAAGGAGAGATGTATTTGATAAATGTTAAATGTAAGATGAACTTACATATCTATGGGACATGTTTGGGAATGAACCATTTATTTCTACTAATTCTTAATATAATAATCTTCAAATCTCAACAATTATCATATACATAATGAAGAGGTTATGTGGTTTAAAATGGTTTTTACTTTTTGCAGAGAAAATACCGGGAAAAATCATATTGTAAAATATGTAAGGGTTGTTCTTTTACAGTTCAATCTATTGTGGGATTTTGTCTCCTACATTCCAGAAACGTTTTAAGTCACAAAATCTCTTCATTTTGAAAATAAGAATTCTCTAAGCTTGAAGATTGAAATATACAAAGTTTTTTACAAATAATTGTCTATTGGTCCACTCCTAATTTATAGACATCTTATTGTGTATACACCAATTTATGTGGAAACTCTCCTTAATAAATCGGAAGTTACGTCATGCTGGAGGTATAGTTGTTGATACATTATGTAATGATTGAACAAAATTGTAAATACACTGTATTTTGCTCTCAGCTGTCATTTTTGTACTTATTTTCCCCTTATCAATCATGGTCCATGTAATAAGGTCCGGGCATTAAAAAAAAGCAGTAATTCTAATGACGACACTGTGGTATAAATATATTTCCTACTGAATATCGATAAGGAATGTATTAAACAAAATATGATTTTGAAGTGATAAATATGTACGTTTAAAACACCAATTTTTATCCTAATAAAACTTACAAATCAACATAATATATTTGCAACATCGTACCCCTGTGATGTCATTATAAAGTAAGATGACAAATAATTACTGTATTTTTTTTCTAATCCTGATACCTTTTAATACGGACTTTGATATGAGTATTCTGAACGTAGCCCTTGTTATTAAGCTGTTAACAAATCCAACAATTATTAATTGTGAAGAATTGTCTATTTACTACAAACGGACTTTGGTACTGTTCTCTTTCTTTTCAAAGAAGGGCTGTGATGTATAATAAAGTTAACCACGTGCTGTATAAAAAAATTCTTATCATAACTTTTGTTTTCACAAAACTGTCTAGTCCTTCAAAAGGATTGAATTCATTGATCAAAATATCTAGAGCTAATAAAATTACTACGCTAATTTTAATATCCCATTAACATTATAGTTACTATGTAAATGTGGAAACGTACCGATATACTTTTAAAACTTTTTTCGTTTTTTTTAAATAGAGCAAATATGGTAATAGTATTCCGATAATGATATTTGGTGTCATTAGTATTATGGCTGGATTGATGTCATGTTGTCTTCCAGAGACAGCGAATCATAAATTAGCTCAAACCATGGAAGATGGAAATATATTTGGAAATAATCAAAGGATTTTACCTTGGATTAAAAATTCATCAAATAAAGAGTACGTAGAATCTTACATATTAGGGTTTCTTATTCCCCAGAAAGTTGTCATTGAGCAGGATCCCGGGAAATATCCAGAATGAATAATAAATTTTATTTTAGTCTTAAAATAAAACATATATTCTCATTTCCTTCATCTGTATCATTATGATTGATTGTATATTTTTTTATAAGTACATAACCCGAACCGACCTGCGATAAATAACTAAATAGTAAGTGATGAACGAGTTTGGGTGGAGTTAAGTGTTAACATAGAATCAATGTAATTATTTTCATAAAAATATGGAAAATCTTGAATGGCAGATCTCAGACTGTTTTAAAAAGATATATGACATTATATTTCAAATTTGTGTCGATATGCATCAGTTTACAAATAATTAACTGATACATAAATAACAGTGTGTGAGTTTTTGGGTTAGATGTATCTATTAGGATAAACTGTATATGTATAATACAGAGAGTGTGTGCGTGTCTTTCATAGGTGCCCACACCGTGGGGCCTATGAGGCTAAAACTTTGCATGGGTACCTCTTTTGAACCTGGTCAGGCTAAGACGGGGTTCCCAATTTTTTTTCTATGTATGGAGTATAAAACGAGAAAAAATGATACTTCGTTGGATATAATTTATTATGGAAGGGCTTATTATATAATTGAATAATTAAATGTGCGATTTCCTGTAGGTGTAAAACCTCCAGAAATCCAAAGAAAAGGAAAAATCCTACTCCATATGTATACTTTTTTCAGACAGAAAATGACTTTTAAATGCCAGATAAAGCACACTTTTAAAATATCAAGGATGTAATTATGTATATTGTCTTAGATGGATTACATAATACCTTGGTAAAAATAAAGAGGGGGGAAATAATGTAATTACATTTAGTATCAAAGTATGAGGGTTACACTTATATGTAGGTTTGACATACATGAAGGTGTTTTTAGCACAAGAGTGGGGTTATATTTACAATGATGTATAAAATATGTTTTGGGAGTATGTAATAATAAAAGAACCCGAAAATTAACGTAGTTATCCTGACAAATTTTCAAGCTTTTTCTGTTGCCGGCCATGCTCTTCATTTCTCACGTCAAAATCACCACTTTGGAATTTTTCAAACCCCCTGAAGTACTGTGCTCTGCTTAGAACATGTCTATCGTAAGCTTCCACAAACATTTGATGGGCTTGAGAAGCGTTTTACTTCAATTGGTAACAGAAAATCAATGATGTTCGCGCATCGTTGTTTGTAGGGACAAAATTGAACATTTTTACAAGCGAAAAAAGTGCGTTGTTGAATGAAACTATACAAACAATGAATTAAATATTGTTGACACATGTCGAAATAAGCATTTAGTTTTCTGGACCGGTTTATAATGTCTAACTGGCGACCTAGTATAGAAAGGACATATAGGCTGGAATGTCTCAATCTTGTAGATCAGTAAGGGCTTACACTTATAACTCCCGAGTTAATACATTATTAGATACTCTGTCTTCAAGAATTAAATAATAATTATAAGAGCCTCCTGAAAATAAAAACCCTGTTTTGATTTCCAACTAGAAAACACCACTCCTGCTTTTTATGATATATTTTATACACCTCTGTTTATATACAAGTACATTTGTTTTGTAAATTTGTACGTTCTGCATCACTAATTTTTGTAAGTAAACAAAATATTGATCTTTTAGCATTTTCCAGGAGTTAAATCTTGAATGATGTGAAGTAGCTGATTCTATGTATTATGAACTCAAAAAAGAGTTTTCATATGTTTTGGATTTTTTTATAAATTTAAACATACTTCGTTTGGAATTCGTATCGTTTCCTAATCAGTCTATGATTCTAATATTGATAAAGTTATCCATTCAATTTTACAGTGGAGAAAATTAGTATTTAATCAATTGCCGATTTGGTTAGTTTGCCCATTAACAAAGAAAAGAACGGTCAATATAACTTTAATTTTCGGTTTATTTTAACAATGAAACATTCATAATTTAATGAGTCTTCCAGTACGACAATGACCTAAAACATACGGTTAAAGAAACAAAAGAGTGGCTCAAGAATAAACACATTAAAATCATGGAATGACCTATTCATTCTTTGGACCTCAGTCCTATATAAAATCTCAATCAGTGGGCAAACTTACAAATGAGAAAAACATCAATTAAGTATTTACTCCACAGTAAAAATTAAGAGCTATTATCTAAAAAAGAATTTAAAGATGGCAACAAGAAAAATATGGAAGACTGTATGTTTTAGTATTCAAAAGTTTCATTTCCCTTTTGACAATATAAGAATAAAAGACTCAACGTGATTAAGTGATAATTTGTAGTTAATTTATGATATTTAGGAAAATACAATGAGTTGGATAATAAAATACAAAATATTTAATAATATATTAGTCCTGTAATGCCTATCTGGTTAATGTAGTCGTTTTTCATATGTTTTTTTTTCCCCTTCTATATCAAATATTTATTATATTTTATTAAAACAAGTTTTTTTAGTTGTTTGTTTGAAATTGATAATTTAAAAATAATCAAATTAATATACAGACTTTTTTTACTAATATTTATAAAAATGAAGGATTGTTTCTATTATTATATAGTACCTCTATAATCAGAATAGTTTTTTTACGAAAAACAAATGTTTTAGCACTTTTCCAATGATGCACTAGAAGTTAATTATTTATATCTGATGATTCAATATATTTGTGATTGCATGCACGAAGTTTTTGACGAACAAAATGTGTAATATCGCTCTTATTGAATATTCAAAAATTCATGTATCAAATAGATATGTATGACGTTATAGGGTAAGAAGGGCCTAAAGTTTCATCATATTTAATATATATTCTTATACAAGTTGTAGTCCAAAAAAGGGGAGAGGAAACGTTTTAAAAGAAAAAGTTAGGTCAGTTGCTATGATGAGTATACTGAAATAGGATATGAGTCTTGTTTAATTGTTGATTTGTTTGTATACAAAATGATCTAGAGTGCCAAATATTTTAAATCCCTCAATGATAATATTCAAAAATGAAAATTATACTATAATGGAAAAGGGCCAAGCTTTTTGAAGTTTCTACCTGAATATATGTCTTTACTGGTTCTGGTTTTATACTTTTAATTTACATTACTTGCATAGATGGAGTGCCCAAGGAAGAAATTAAACCTTCCAACAAGACAGTGCATCGGCCCACAAGGCCAAAAAAGGGAAGGATCTTCACTTTTGGAGACCGGATTTTTGACCTGCAACAGGCCGGACCTGAACCAATACGATTTCTATCTCTGAGGGAGGGTTGAGCGTGAGTCCTGTGTAAATTTCCCGTACAATGGCAAAGCTGGATCTGCATGACGTCGCCCTAGCCTGCCAAAGCTTCCGACGTCCCATAGCTGAGGTTATCAAGAAAGGCCGATTTCATTATAAATAATAAAATGTCATTAAATGTAGCTTTCAAATAATAATACATTTATGGTTCTACCACATCTAGTTCGTTCGTTATAAGCCCTTAAAGGGGTTCTCAATTTAACTGGAACACCCAGTACATATTTTTTTTTTAAATTTGCTCATGCCCAATTATTGGAACTTTATGAGATTTTATTCTTTGACTTTTTAGATTACAAATTGATAAAGAATATAATACGCATTGAATTATAATCAGAATGTTCACAAAATGAACAATTTTACGGGATAAAAATGAATTGATAGTAATTAATTAATAGTTGCTGATTATAATTAAAATAGCAGATATTAAACTTATTGAAATAAGCCGTTACGATATTTTCAAATGGTAACTTATACAATCACCTTGTATACACAAATACGAAACCCCAGCTTGAACACAACATGTATAGTAGTTGGGCAATACTAAATGGTTAAAATAAAGAAATGATATTTAGAGGTCAAAAAAAATAAAAATAAAGTTGTCTCGGTAAAATAGTAAAATATCTGTTGGAAACCTGCTTATTATAGACATTGTTATTATTTACTGTTACTATTGTATAATTACGGGAGAAGTGACAATGCTTGCATTTTTAGGCATATAAGAATACAATTGTACATTTTGCTTGCACAAGTTAAGAAGAGTTGTTAATTTTCACTTCCCAAATGTGCTCTTTTTCCCTTCAAATTTTCAACAAGCATCAAAATTTCTAAGAGGTGAGAATACCAGAGGTAAAAAATGTATCCAGAAAAATTACCAGTCCAAAAATGTTCGAAGCAAAATTTACTACATCACATAATTCAATGAGTTTCTATCTGTAGTTGAATCCTTGTACCTACTAAAAAATGATTTCTCAACTTTAAACATCTGTGTTCAAGAAACATAAAATTATTAATTTAATAAACAACCCAACTTACGAAAAGGATTGAACTCTAATAGAAAGTTTATTGAACTCTACGATGTAGTATTATAAGTCTATTTAGACTTGATGTAGAATGCCGTAGAAAGTTTTTTTTTCATAATCAGTTTAAACACACCTTTATAAAGTATTTCTTACTGCTCTAAACTGATATTATGGAATGTATACCTTGTAATAATTTAGTTTGAATTGACAAATACAATCAAACCTGGTCTAACGATCACCTGATTTAAGGGTGTCGCGCAATAGCGGTTATACCAAGTTCCACGCAGGAATTAAATAACATAAAAAACTGTGTTGAGCGTGTATCTGCCAACCCCAGCCAACGGTCATACACATCATGACATAGGTATGTGATTACGTTTTAAACTTTCATCGACTGTAATAATACTATAAGCTTATAAACCATTGAATTAATAAAATATGTATGCATGTATAGTACGATTATATAAATGATTTTTTTTCTTTCTTTCCCTCTCTCTCTGAAAATTAATGTTATCTATGGAATCGCCATAGGTCATGGACAGCACGCTAGGGAGTTACTCTCTTGAACTTGATGTGTGTATGTTCGCACTCCGGTAATTCCTAGAGAAAGAAATATACTATATGTATATTGATTTCACCAAAGTTTCCTAGGTTAGATGGAGTATTACTAAAATGTTTACTTATGTTTAATCAGTGCAACTCCATCTAACATAAAAACAACAACAACAATAAAACGTAACATCTTTGTTTATTTCATAAGTCTATTTACACTTTTTAACCTAATTCTGACGGGGAAAAAAAAGTTATCTCTTGGGCCATTTCTGTCCAGAGGTAATTTACTGCTCAATTGAATTCTTTTATCCACTATTTTCAACTTTTGTATTTTTCCAAAATATAAAACCTTTGTGTCACTTGCCTGACATCTGAATATAGGTATGACTGTATATAAGTACAAAGCCACAAATTTTTCACATACCATATATATTATTGAAAGGTTAATCAATTTTATAGAATAACATTTTTTTTACAGAATTTATGATATAACAAAATACATTTTTTATCTATTGATACATACGGAAGGTCTATGAAGTAGTGATAGAATAGATGAAAATTGAATACAATTCATAAACATATTCTTTTTTTATGAAAAGAATCAATTTTGAGCGTATATAGGAATATAGTACTTCGTTTGTTTATAAAGCAAGAACTAGGGGTTCTCACTACGACGGGATCTCGTTTTCCCGGGACTTCTAAGGATTTTACACCTACGGGAAAATGCCGCATTTAATTATTTTGTGATATAAGCTTGATTTAATTATTATAATGATTCATGCATACCGAGTTGATCCGTCGGCCGGGTTGTGTATTCTACAAGATATGCAGTACCATAATCACATTTTTTTAGTAGGTAGGGGGGTGGGGGGCTGACTGGAATCACTATCGATGACACGCAACTAATGCCGATAATTACTAATACTGGAAAAAATTGAGATATCAAGCATCTTAGTCACCATTGATTACGGCCCAGACATATAAGCCCCAGATCCATCAAAACAATTAGCAATTTATTGCAGGTATAATCCGGTTAAGGAAAAAAAAATAAAAAACTGGATCTGTGGTCTTTAAAAAAACATAATACTCCGCCAAATTAAGGATAATGATAAAAATAGAGAATAAAAAATTGTAAATTCAGAAAAGCTTGAAATTTATTCTTTTTTTTTTTTAAATATAAAAATAAATTCATAAATTTCACTGTATTTTTGATTTACTAAGGAAATCTTTCAAAAAAAAATATTTAAGCAATTTAATTTTAGGGGTGTTACATGGAGAAAATCATTTATTTATATTATAAATGTCAACAAAAACAGTCACTCAATTACATTAAATAAATAAAACATTATCGATTTCTGACCAAAAATTTAAAAAAAAATCATTGAAATAAAATCAAAATCTTTGATTTAAATTTTCTTATTACGTTTAACTTTTTTGTAGGAAAATAAAAATGGCGTCACATATTGCACAATTACCACCCAAAAATACCCATAGTGTTTTACCAAGCTTCAAAATACAACTGTCCAAATTTCATGACAATCTGTTCTTAAGTTGAAGTGTTATTGTACTATGTGTGACGCTACTTTTGTTATTTAAAAAACAATGGATGAAAATAATTTCTTGTTTTAATTTTACAATACTTCAAGGTAGGCAGTGTGTTGAAATTTTTTAAACTTTTTAAAAAAAGGCAATTTTTAACAAAAATGTTTTTTCTTTGTTAAGCCTGGGACTTTTCAGCCTATTCTCTACTAACGGAATCCCACAATTTAAAAAATATATTTCTGGGTATACCGTTCAAAGAACATTTACCGGAAAATAAAAACCCTAAGAAAGACCCAAGATTATTTTTTTATTACTTTTATTCTCGTGCACTTTTTTATAACATAAATCATTTTTTTTGTCGCAGTGTACCTAACATACAATATAATATGTATTTTTTTAGTTGAATCTATGTATATAAAATGTATACATTTATTTTTTTTCTTTTCAAGTCAAAGGAAGTAAATAAATTATAAGCCATATCCACCCAATATGTTTTTTAGAGCATGCTATGTACAAACTAAATACAAACAATCTACACAAAATATAACATCATATGCGTTAAATCATCATTCAACTTGAATTTACCATTTAATTTTATTATAAAGTATAGTTTTTTGTTTTTTTTTGTAGATAAATGCAATAATACCAACGTCACATATTGCATAATTACCCCCTATACCACCCATATTTTTGAGACTCGGTCCAAGATTGCATTTTTTTCGGTTCTGTCTTAAGTAATTTTATCTAAACCGGTTCTGACCAATATTTCAATGTAGACTGCGATCTAAGACTGTTGACCGAAATTTAAACGTTTTTCAAATCGTGGACCGATTTTTTAAAATATTCTTTTAATTGGTATGATAAAATTGCACAGACTAAACAAAAGTAAACATCTGATCTAGAAATTGTCTTAGAAGTCCATATACATACATGAAACAAAATTTATCTGTCTGTATGTATAAATGTCTAAATTTATGAAAAACAGTTACTGAGTGTATGATGTGTTTCATATACAAATACAGTTGAAAGAAAATAAGATAATTTAGAGGGAGCACTGTATAAAATGAATTAAATTTTGCAAGCGTTTATTTCAACTCTTTAAAAAAGAAAAGGAGGAAGTACTTTATATATTCATGAGGAGAGAACGAATTGAGTGAGTAGCTACGTGTGAGTGTGCTCATGCAAAACGGAGAGCAACATCAAGAATTTTATTGGGGAGTTATCTTCTATATTATTAAAGCAAAATTTATATGTTTGTCGACCCCTAATAACTCGGGGCAATACCGGGTACTACTGATAGTAATGTATATTTTCTTCTTTAATCCGACCATGAATAGAACTTACGCACATGAGAATAATTTCTCCCAAGCACGTTATTCACGGATCAACGTCGCTCCACCGTTTATCTATCGGTCTCAATTGATGGAACAATTTTCTCCCATATCATGTTGTATGAGTTATACAAATTGTAAATTGTTCATATGTTTACAATTTAAAAAAATAAGTTAATTCATCTATACATTCGGTGTACACCAGATTTTTATTTGGGACCGATCCTGACCGATTTTTTATTTGAGACCGGACAAGACCTCTTCAAACGACAATATAATTTAGATCACTAAAAATTATAACAGTCTCAGACCGTTCTAGGATTTTCAGAACGAAGTCCAACACTAAATAAGGAAATTAAAGTGATTATATATGGTTTATGTCGGGATTAATGCGTGGTCTAAATTTTTTTCTTTTTTAAGATTATAATCTTTGTCCATTTCTAAAAACGAAAATGTCTTGCCTTTAAGAAAATGGGTGAAATATAAGGGGTTTTTTAATTCAAATTTTTGTGTTTTCGAATTGAAATTGAAAATTTAAGAAAGAATCAAATGACCTGACTCACTATTTTTGAAGATGTTTGTAGATAAATCAATAATTTTTTTCCATATGTGATACCTCTAAAATATGTCCCCTGCCTTTAAAAAAATTAATTTAAATGAAAAATAAACAAAGACTGTTGTATTAGAACAAGCTCTTTAGAAATGCCTCTAACATGGAGGACATGGAGAATGATGACATCACATGATTAAGCTTCACTGTATTTTTATTTACAAACGGGATCCTGCCATTTAAAAATAGATTTCCCAGAATCCTGTTCGAAGAAAATTTATAGGGCAATGAGATTTGGATTGCCCTTAAAACTATTTATTTTACTTTTACTCGACTCGCCCACATATTTTCCCCTTCCTAATATGACTTTACATTGCCAAATATTTTTGAATTTAATCAATAATTAATGGTCGCTCTCACTTCTTAAAAGAGTTGTCCTATATTGAAAAATTAGGAGAAAAACACCGATAACTCCAATTTTCTCTGATAACATAAATTGTATACCAATTCCTTTTTTGCTTCAGTAGTTTTTTGTAGTTTCAATATTAAATACTTTTTAACATCATTTAGATTAATTAATATAAAATGTATTTCAAAGTACTTTATCTACAAAACGAACCAATATTCTTGGTAGTAGTAAAATTTATTCTATTTTTCATTTTGTGTTTTCAAAAAAAAAAAAAAAAAAAAAAAAAAAAAAAAAAGTGTGCAAATATTGATAAATTTTAAGTTTTAGTATTAATCATTTTTTAAAGGTTATCCAACATTACAGTTTTTATAAATATTAGATCATCAAATAACTATTTTTTTTTAAATAGATGATCCAAATAAGGTGAAAATTTTACATAAAAATATGTCAAAAAAATTCTAATTTTAAATTAATAATGACTTGAATATCTTAATATCTTTTCAGTTGCTAGATAGCGTTAAAAGTTTGACAGCCCCTTCTCTATATTATTATACATTATATTTTATTATTAATTTCTAGAGTTCCAGTAATTGTTTAGAGAAACAGGAACGAAAACAACAACAACATTTTCTTCAAAACAAGAATGATGATTATTCCAAAACATTTGAAGAATATTCGAATATACAAAAATACAAAACAATTGTAGCTAATACTTAGATTATTTATGTTTTGATGAGATGAATATATTTATGTAACATACTCGAAATAAATATATTACAAAATACAAACATCATTGCTCTATTATTAGTATTTAATAAGAAAAGGATAAAATGATGAGTCATGGAATTCTAGCAACAATTAAGTCTATGACTTCATTTCCCCCCTTTTTTTCTCCACTTAAGTTATGGATAATTCTTCTTTCCAAAGCTTTATAAAGTAACCTCATTTTCAGTTAGTACAAAAATTCAAGAGACAGCTGCCGAAATTTCAGGGCAATCTATTCTTTAGTTTGTGTATTATTTTGCTAAGTGTGATCCTACTTTTGATAATTCCACAACAATGGAGCAAAAAAAAAAAAAAAATTGTGTATAAACTTTACACTTTTTTTTTATGATAACAAATACTGTTCAGGCTAAGAAATTGCTTGATAAGGGCTATGGGAACTCTGCTCCATAAAAACCAATAAAATAAATCAATAATTATTTTAATAAAGGTGATTTGAACAGAAAAAACGTGTTTTGTTCGTTAAGCCCTAGACATTTCACCCCATGTTTTAATATCATCTAATTAGTCTGTTTAAGATTGTTATAGAAATATTATATCAGATTTGAAATTTTAGCTGTTACTCGACTATATTTGGACAGATTAAAAAGCATAAATTATTAATACAACAGGATGTTGATGCCAAACTCCTCAGACAAGTTGTCCCATGCAGCCACTATGGCGGCCTTCATTGATCCACATTTGTTAGTTTCCCTCTCCAAAATGTCCCCCACAGAAAAGTTTAGCGGGTTCAAATCTGGCGAGGAGGGGGCCAAATCTCCTTGGACCAGAATCCAGCCATGTTATGGGAGCATAACTTTTGGCAGTCGGTGGATATGTGAGAGCGAACACCGTCCTTAGCCCACGTGTCGTAACCCTCAGAGTAGTTGGTCTTCAGCCATGGCAAGATGGTATACCGGAGCAGTCTCCCTGGCCTTGAAAAAAAAGGAGGCATCTTCTGCGCGTCAGAGGCCCTATGTCGAGGACCATTGTATGGGCTGGATTTTTGGTGCAGTACACCTCTTGGACCTCATCTCCATTATTTGGAAACATTGAAAAACAGGCTCCTGGAGCCCTTCAGAATACCCATAACTCTCGCCACCTCAACTTCAGCATCTAGGAAATCCGAGATCCGCTAACTTTTGGCTTTTGGCTCACGATGACGAGATGACGAAATGTTTATTATAATTATTTTTTTACATAAAAGATGTCTGAACTAGAATATCAAAAAAAAAAAAAAAAAATCACTAAACCTTCATATATTAATAACAGTCCGTGTTTTACTACCCAATTCTGTAATAAAATAAACGTTTAAAATAAAACATTATTTGTATTTAAGAGTTATTAGATAGAGTTGCAACCTAAACAGTGGTTTTCATTCTACAAAGCTTTCATCATTATTCTTTAATTCTTGAGGTGGGAACATCAAAGAATAAAGTGTGTGTGAGCATAAATGACGTAGTGATAAAGATGATTTGTTGGGGAGTTATAATTGTAAGTTCTACTTGGACTCTGAGTAGAATTGAGGAAATATGTTTTTCTAGATACGGAGTGGAATTTCTGTTTATTTTCATCCTTTTATAAGTTCTTACAGGTAATTAATCTTATCAAACGTCATGACAGTTAAGCTGTTCTTCTTTCAAACATTCTTCAAATTGTGGGAGTTATCATATCATTTTTAAGGTTTTTTTACATACCAGCAAGTCTTGAATCATTCCGTGGCCCTGTAAGGATTTATGAATCATTATATAATTTGTAAGACTCAGAGTAGAATTGAGAATTGATATCAGAGTAATTCTTGTCCATAGGTAATTTATCAAATCTATTATGAGTGTAAATAAATAAAAAAAATGGATATACAATCTGTTTATAAGAAATTACACATTGTAATCTTCTACCCTCAGAACTCTCCCTTACCGAAATGAAGAGGTTTTGAGTTTTAAACTGTGTCTTGCTTCAATGTATGAAAATTATGGAAGTACTAAAATTACTTCTGTAGCATTTGCTTTCTTTATATTATATTTCAGTATATGTACTTGTGTTTAATTCATAACTCGATCTTCTTTTCTCAAAAAAAAATAATATTGATAACTGCTTTAGAAATTAAAAACCACTGTTCAGGTTGCAACTACAAAAAGTCTTGCGATCGTATAAGATCATACTTTTGATAACTATTATCATTAAAGACTAAAAAGTAGTAATAAATTATTTCTTTAAGATTTGAGTGATTGATCTGATTTTTTAAATTTTACTTAACATGTCAATAATGTCATTTTTTTTTTTGTAAAATATTTTACATAAGTTTTACAAGTATATTCATATATTGTACATCTGTATATATAAGTCTATGTTGGGAACTCCTTTATCCTTGAATTTTTTTTTAAACATCGTTTCAAGGATCAATTTTACTTTAAATTAATTTTCAAGAATTTGTATTTTTTGTTTCTTTATATGTCATAAGTAAGGCTGTAAATTGTATGCCTTTGGGCATGTAAAAAGACAATCAAGATGGTAACTCTGTCAATTTGAATAATGTTTGGAAGGAGATCAGATTAGCAGTCACTAGTCTCAGTAGATTAGTTACTATAAGAGGAAGGAAATAAACTCCAGCCCCACTCTGTATCAAACAAGGACATGGACAGAAAGTACTGAGAGGTAGATCCACAATGTGACTCTGAGTTCAACAGGGATTTACACATATACATAACTTCCCAACAAATTATCAGCGTAACTCTTTGTCATTCATTAGCACAATGCAGTTAATATTTTGAACTTAGTTGATAAAAGAAAGTTTAGGTTTTTATGTTATGGTCCCGAGTAAAAATAAGCACTCAGAGGGGACTTGTTGATATGTACAAAAAAAATTTGGTAACTATAACAGTTTTTAGAGTGCTTTGGAGAAGAGCAGCTTAGCTGTCATTACGTTTCATTAGATTAGCTTAAAGTAGTGTTGGATCTGTCTTTTATGGTTACTACAACGGCTGAAATGATGTAGTTACTAACTATGTTGTTTCAGTTGTTCAACATAAATTTTTTCAAGAGACAAGATACCTGATGTTTAAGGTAGGAGGTGTATGGCCATAACTTATTATTATACGATCCAGTATTAATTTATTATTTTCTTAGTTGTTATATTATTCAATCCTATCTATGAGTCAAAGTAGCTATAAAGGTAGCTTGAACTGTAGTGGTACAGTAGTAGACTGGAGTGGGGACTGAAAGACCGAGTTATTGTTTCTTAGGACCATTAAATGGTAAAAAAAGATCAAACGGATCCAACACTAGCTTCAAGTAATTATAGGAGGAAGGAAATAAATTAATGTCCTACTCCGTATCAAGCAATGACATAGGCATAATTACTACTTCAATGTCGTTCCTCAATTCTACTTCGACTCTAACAAGGATCCAGACTTATAAATCTAAAAAAAATCATTGGAGTAACTCTCCATCATTCATCTTCACACATTCGTAATAACACTCTATGTGGAATAATTCAGTGGTGTATGTAGCTACAGCCGATATCAAGATAGTCTTCAGATTTCTTTCGTCAATCACCCTATCTTCTGTGCGCTGTTAAGCAATAAACACTTAACAACTACTGATAGATGCAGAAATTGTTTTTTTCTCATCTGGACTCTGCTTCCTTTTTAGACGTATTACTAAATAGCACAAATGCCTTCCAATATCGTGGCTCAAAATCTACAATATATTTGGAATAAAGTAATATAAATCTTTTATAATCTATAGAACGGGATAGCAAACAAAAGCGTGCTTGATATTGTTATAAATTCGTCAATAGTCTTTGCAATATAGTGAAAAAGTAATCAGACTAGTAGATTATTTGGCCTTTTTAATAAATGTATCCATGTTTTATTTAAAGACGTGTTTTTTTAGAAAATAATATTTTTTTCTATTTTAGTCATGACTTTAAAAAAACTTAATTGTCAATTTGTATAATTATCCTTCTAGCTTGCTTAACTGTTCACGGGCCACATTTGTCACTTGTATTGTATAAAATTAGAAAAGAAAACATCAAAAGATTTACCTAATTGTTGTAACATCAACACGACATCATCTCATTATGTCATTCTTCTTTTGAGAGAAGTGAATAATTTGGATGATGACTCAGAAGTTTTCACTTTGTGTTGGTTTTTTTGCATTAATGATAAATGATTTCTATTCATGAACAGAATATATCTGTAGTCCGTCAACACAAAAAAAAACTAGAATAATTTTCTCATTATTGAGTGGTAATTACACTTCAGCCAATAATTATTATCAATTTCTTTCAACAAATTATTCTTATTAATCATTTGGAGTCACCGCAAATTGTATTTAAAATAGCCAAGATTGATTATCACAATTAAACAAGGGGGGAATTTTTTCAAGGCCATATTGAGACCAATATTAAATATGTTTTCAAGGCCATATTGAAAAAATAAAGATTTTCCGAAATTGTTTTTATGTGGACAGTTTGCCATTAGTATTGTCTTTATGATTATAAAAAAGGATTTGAGTTATACGTAATATAGTAGGTAAAGTGATAACATATTTATATAATTCATTTTCCTTTATATTGTAAAGAGTAGGGTCGTAAATCTCAATCATTTTTTAGCGTGTGAGTTTTATGGTTGTTGGGAATGGGGTGCGTATGAATGACAGAAAATAACATTGAGGATTTGTTGGTAAGCATAACATAAAAGCTTATTTCTCTGATGGACTCGGTGTATCGATGTCGGATAAATTCCTATTAAGATATGGAGTGGGTGTTTTTTTTCCTCTCCTCTCAGGACCACTTATATCTAATTATTGAAACGTCATGACAGCTTCGCTGCTCTTTTTCAAAAGATTCTTCAATTTATTACATGCCAATAATGCTTACGATTTACAACCTTAGTTATTTTTGGACTCGGAGCACAGTTAATGATTGACTTTAGGGCAATTCATGTGTATGCCTTGGTAGATACAAAGTGAGATTTGGGCTTATTTTCTTCCTCACCAGCTCAAAATTGCAATAAATCTAATAAAACTTCCTGACGGCTAAGTTTCTTCTCTGTCAGACATTCTTTAAATTGTAAGGGTTAATATATTAATTTCCGAGTTTTTCTTTTTTTTTTACATACAGATAGATCATATTTTTTTAAACTCACACGACATATTATGTAAAACTACACAAATTACGCTGATATTTGATAGTTTTGTCGATCAACACATTTTTATTGATAATAATAATTTTCCATAACGGAAGATAAACATACAAGCCATATTAAGTGTTAAAATCTATCTTTAAAAAATTTGTACTATGACCTTAAGGGAAAAAACATTATTTTGAAAGAACAAATATGTTTCCTTTTAGAGCTGCTCACAAGTCATTTTTCAGAGTACAAAGTCACAGTCTAATGAGGTGACTCACCAAACTCTAAGCATAGGGAATATTCAGGATCTTTTCACAGTTGTGGATTAGTCTATTTGTCATAAATTAAATACACTTCATCCTCTCCAATTTTAACAACATAGGAATATTATTTGATAAGTGAACTGATATAAGTTACTGATTAGGGATCATAAACAAACATTGTTATGAAAATGGGAGGAAGGGGTCAGAATTATGTGAAAAAGAACCACTCAGTTTATAAATGTTCCATTATTCCATTTTTAATAAACAGGTCTTTTAAAATAAATATAAGTGAGTATTTCCAAAGTCACTCTTCAAAAGAACTTAGTTAATAACAGACATTATAAATACATTATACCAAAATTTTATTGATTTGATGTTAGCTCAACAATGATTTACTTATAATTACCTTTCCCAGAACTGGTCTCCTTGAATAGTTTCATTGTCAATTCTAATTGAACAAATAAGAGAAAATACCTTTCTAAGATTTTAACATTGAAAAAAGATAGATTTGATATTTTTTGTCTTTATTATGAGGCTGTAGGCATGTTTTTCTAAGGAAAACGTAACGTCATTTGGGGATATAGAGCTGTTGTATTTTTTCTTGTAGTTTTGTTTTTTATTTATTTTCCACTAATTCGTCAAAAGTTAAATCCACAAACTGGTCATAAGTGTAGGTGCACTTATGTCTAGATAACTGCGATTTGGATACATATTCCGAAGCAAAGAATAATCCAAACTCATACGCAACTATTTATCTTCTTTGTAATATAGTATTTCACTCATGTAGGCAATCTTTTCTGCATAAATTTTCTTAATAAATATCTCGTAGTTGCTCATAATAAAGATCAGCTTTGTCAGTTGATGAGACTCAAGCTCGAACGATGCATTTATAATGATATTATCTAAGTCATGCATAATGTGGTTAATGTTGTCTTGAGTAAGAGAAGAATGAGTATTTTGTATATGTCAATAACATTTGGATGGTTGGTTATAAAGGTCAGAATAACGTGGCTGTTGTGATATGTAGGACAAACAAGTAACAAAAGACATATCCACATTAATATTGACAGTGAACCCGATCTTAATCAAGTTTGCAGACGGTTCGAATAGACAGTAAAACTGACTAAATTCATTTGTTCTAAAGTTTCCGATTATTAATGACCTCAATAGATAAAAACATCATTTTGAATAACTACCACACTCAGTTCTAATATTAACAATAAACCAACTATTACTATTAAAAGCTCTAACTTGGATATTAATACTTGCCCCCATCCCAGTAACACTAACAATAAATGGCAACAATTAATCATGTAACGGTCCGAAACTCTCTCCGTTAGTCAGTACTCCAGACGCGTCCACAAGATTATATATATATATAGATTAGGGGGGGGGGATGAATTTTGAATTTGTTGCATTATTAAAATTATAATTAATGAACTTTTTTTATCCATATTTCCTCATACAAAATTTTCTATGGAAAGAAAGCACTAAAATTTGAAACTAGGAGAAACCCTAATACTAATAATAAGTCATAAATAGTTTAGGTTGGATGATATTATGATTCAACTTATAGATATAGTGACAAAAGTGCACTTATTATTCCAATACACTTCCTAGATCCTAGGATATACTTACAATCAAAGGCTTTATTTAAAGTATTTTAACTTTTAAGTTGGCAATTGAGAGTGACAAATCAATAATTATTTATTATCTCTCTCAAATGAAATTCAAATTTGAACGAATGAATTAACTCTTTCTTATTCTCTATGCCTAAACAGCCGAAACTGCCTGAATTGTTTTTCTTCCTTTCTGGTTTAAGGAAGGGACTATAAAATAAAAAATACATACTATCGCCTCAACCAGAATTTTTTTTTCTTGTCCATTTGCGTGAGCCTTCCTTATGATAAATAATTCTATGGCTGAGTCCGAATAGTAATTAAGACCACCATGAGCGTCAGAACAGAGGAGCTATTGATTCACTTTATATTTTTTGAAGGAAATATTAATGAAAAGTTGCATGGTTATATGACGTCATTTTTTCTTATTCAAGCCCCCTCTCCATTTTTAATTTGGTTTCGGGGGAGTCCATAACATTGAGTTGTCATCATCAATATTAAAATCCAATTACATAAAATGATTTATACCTCTGAAATTCTAATTATCATAATAATTTTAAATCAGGATGGTTGTAAGTCTACTGCCCGAGTCAAGTCTGAATTTGCATGGTGCTACCTTTATTGTACATCGCAAAACTTCTTCTAAAAAGAAACAGAAAAAATGCCCAAATCAATTGGTAGTTAGGCAATTCTGGATCAATTCTTCTCAATGATGGAATTATTATTTGACAACGGTTGGGGAATTGTTCACAGTTTAACAAAATCAAATTCGAATTCGCTAAATCAACATTCGGCACGCTAATTCGAGGAAAAGAATTAGAAACATCGAGAGGTTCCAAAAAAATACAGTGAAATTTTTTGTGTTAATAAAGTAACGTCTTGTTTGACTTCGTGGCGTTACTCTATTTGCTTTTATAAGAATTTACATAGCTTTTTGGTTTACTTATTTTTCCCTTATCTGTTTTCTGACCATTAATAAGTGGATTTCTATTTAGATTTCTTAAACTGAGAAGATTTCAGCAATAATTGAATTAATATTTCGTAGTAAGAAAGAAGTGACTAACTACTTACTGATTTGAAGCCTAATTTGTGTGAGTTTTTTTTTTTTTTTTTTTTTTTTTGAGACAAAGGTTGAAAGATACAATAAAGGTAATGCCTTAATTTAAATGCCATTTGATTTCGATTCATGGAATACAATCCATATGGTAGAGGTTGTTTATTCATTAATTCCCTTAATTTTTGTAACGTTTTGCAATTCTTTGGATTATTTGCAACACTCTTCTTCTTTTTTTTTTTTTTTTTTCTAAAAAGAAATAGATTAAATGCATAAAAATAAACTTAAAATCTATAATATAATTATATATATGAACTAAATCCATTTAGTTAAGTAAGGACTCATAACTATTTTACTCATAGAGCCACACAAGGAGAAATGCAGAAAATGGCAAAACAAGATTGGATTACATTCCTAAATAATAGCAACAGAAGTTCTTAGCCATTTCTATAGATGAAAGTTAATTAGTTAGTATTTGGTAAAGGTGGGTTACCAGTTACCTTATTTATCATGTGTGTAAACACAATTTATTTGTAAGAAATTTACATATTATGATCTTAAAACTTCAACAAATCTCCTTTTCAAAATAAAGTGGTTCTAAAATTTAAAATTCTTATTGTTTTTGGGGAGAGAAAATTGCACATTTTCTAAAATTTGTGTTTACGAAGTTAATTCATCATGCCATTTTCATTCCTATAAAAAAGACACATTATTCTTAAAAATAAGCTGGTAATTAGTTCTGTTCCAAAAATGTACACGTATGTTATACAGTGACGTAAATTGTGTGTATTTTGGAATTGGTAATCTGAAGAATGAATTTTATTTTCCTTAGCAGTTGTCATTATTATTTAGTTCCTGAGTAGTGAACATCCTTTCCTAAATATATTCAAAACCTAATTGAACGTTCATGTCTGGCCATAAAAGAACGAGAGTAATCTTAAGGATTGGTTGCGGAGTTATAAGTCCTTGTTGGGCTAAGAGTAGAATTGAGTATCGATATCGGAGTAATTCTTGCCAATGTCCTTGTTTAGTTCCTTGTCTCCCTCTTCCCTTGTCACAACTGACTGAAGAATGTTTTGGAAGGGATCATCTACAAATTGTCATTGTTACCATGTGGATTTTTGGTTTCTCTTTTTACATGCCCATTATACATACGATTTTCATCACTATGTAAATACGTGTGCAAGCATGATAGATGTTGTAACCCAGTTTAAGTATTTTCCTAATTGGTTCAAAATGGTTGCCATATTTAACTATTACGGAGTCCTATGGAAAGTGAGTGCATGTATCCAAAAATACAATCTAAGTAGGGATAAGAATAATAACTTAGGCCGGACCTGGTTTTAGTTTGAGCGGATCTGGGACAAAGACAAATGTGTGAGGCTCTACTCTTTATATTATTTCTCGAAAATTGGAATTTAATTAATTTATAATCATATTTTATAGAAAATTAAATGTAGAGCTTTTTTTTTAAAGGAAGACGTACCTCATTTTTTCTCAACTGCCCTTTATTTCTAATTTTTTCTTAAATCTAAATGGTTGAGAGTAAATTGAGAAGTTCACTATATTAAATTATGTATTACGAACACTTTTGTTACTGCATTATTTTGTAGATTTTTAACTCAATCTAATTTGATACAATAAATAAAAGTCAAACATAAATATCATTATAAGACAAGCATCTACCTTTAGAATTAATCTAATAAAGAAAACAATTATTTACATGATTATATTAAAACCGGAAATGGTTTTATTAGTAAATTTAATAAAGAAGACCAGGATGATAATCATAATATAATAAATTATCCCATCTTCTTTTCTTCAACCCTTTTGCTTCTTTTCTTCTCAAGCTACAACCTTGCTAACACAAAAATGTACTGCATTTTGTTGTCTACTATCGATGTTTCTACTTCTGTTCTCCTTATCAGTGCTCTGAACAGTGATTGTTGAACAATTACTAACAATTATTGAGTACAAGCAGTTGTATTTCGCATTACCAGGAGTAATTAGGGGTCGGCTAAAAGACACATTTTACATTAATAACTCCCCCAGATATCATCAATATTCCGTTCCGTTTTTCATGAGCATCCTCTCATGAAACTATTCAATACTTATATTCAATAATACTTATTATTAATTCATATATTTTCTCGCTTCAAGAATGAAAGAATAAGGGTAGGAGAAAAAGAAAATATGTTTAGAGCACTCACTAATAAAAAAATCATCTTAACATATCAGTGTTAATATTTAATTCAAATACACATGAATGGTACCCATCAATGCCTGGAGTTAATAGCAGTGGATGAAAATTCAAATTTTGGTTTAATAAAATAGAAATTAACTCCCCTACAAATCCTGGGCATCACTCTCCGTTTTTCATGTGCAAAACTTGTAAAAACTTTGACGTTCTCTCCTCAAGCAATAATAATAATAACAGGTTGAGAAAAGATGAATTGATGAGACAGAGAGTATTTTAGCTCGTTGTTAAACCTCATCTAAAGCATTTAATAGTATAAACTTGTAAGGAAGACACAAGCGTGCCTGCTGCAAATGGGGTATTAGAACATTGTAAGAAATTAATACAATAACAAAATATAAGTTCATAAGGTCATTTGTCAACCATTGGTTATATTTTTATGAAAAAAACACCCATTTATTAGATTTAAATAGTCGAACGTAAACTGATTACTTATATCTAAAAAAAATGGTCCATGATAGGCTCTATATTGGAATTCAATAATTTCAAAAAAACTGTTATTTATGAATTTCACATGACTGATTTTTTTATATAGGTATATGATTGACTATTTGAATCTAAAATGTACTTCCCTTTTTCTATAAAAATATGACAAATGGCCTTAGAAGTTATGTTATGCTATTGTAGTAACTTATCTGTTCTCCTACCCATTTGTTGAAGGCGCACTTGAGCCTTCGCTTACAGGTTTTTAGCATTTTATATTAATAATATGTCTAAAGTCACATTCTTTTATTTATTTATGTATAGTGTTCTTTTTCTTTTTTAATATGAGTTGAACTAAACGCTTGCGAGATTTAATTCATTTATATAGTGGTCTTTGTCTAATATACTCCCTTTTTTTTTCTTTATACTGTATATGATATACATCATGGTCTACTACTTAAACTGCACCCGGTGACTTGTTTTCATATATACAGACATTCATACATACATAAGTTACTAGTTTTTACTCGCTAGACGGCTCTAAAGTTGAATCAGTGTTACTTTAATGATTTTTAGTAGTATTTATTTTTTGCATAACAAGAGATGTTTCACTCAATTCTTATGCCTGAAATGAGACATAATTTAGATTAAAGGAAGCTAGAGTTGATGTTATTATAATTAGTAGCCAGAAATGAAATTTTATTTTATTAATAAATAGCAAACACGTCTCTAATATTTCACTAATACGACTACATTATAAATTGGAATATAAAATATATTTAGATGGTTTACATAAGGGAGCACTATATACCATGTATTACCTGATGATATCTGTACACGCTTACAATATTTCATTAATAACATTACAATCTCGGATCAAAATATGTTTATTTTATACATCATTAAATTTTTTCTTCAAAAACAATAATGTTTTCTTGGTTAAGACAAAAAATCATTCATTTTGCGGTAGGAAAGGGGGGGGGGTCATATTCATACATTCAGGTAGAGAGAAAGACAAACTTTGCTTTATTAACATAGATTAATTTTATAGTAGGGAAGAACTGGGTATCCATCAACCGATTTTGAAGCTTTTTTTTTGGATTTTTGAGAAAAGGTTGCGTGATTTAATAAAAGTGTAGTACTATTCAAAAATATTATAACTATTTCTTGTTGGGTAGAGCTATTGTCACTTTATACCCTGATTGGTTTCAATTTCGTGTCAATTTCCATAATAAAAATTGACAAAAAAATTATATTACAAAATAGTTTGAAAAAAAAGTTTTTTATTACTTTGCCTAGATCTACATTGTATGCAGAGATGACTTTAAATGCAATATAAATTACTATCAAATCAGAGTTTATTTTCAAAGACACTTGCAAAAATTCTTTCATTTTATATATTTATTGAAATATTTGGTTACTGTACGTTATTTTAAGTAAAAACACGTAAATAATGAAAAATTTTATTTGAAAGACCATATCGTGGCTAATATAATTCTAGTAAATCTATTTTAAGGTTCTTAAGGATAGCTAAAATTCTTGGACATCTTAATTCAACCAACAATTTGAAAACAAAGCCTGTTATTAACTCAAATATACTTATAAATATTGATTTGTAAATATATATATATATATATGAAATAAACAAATGAATTAAAATTGCCCCTTTTCTTGATTTTGGTTTATGTTGACACACCACAAATCTTAATTTTGTCCATGTGGGGTATAATTTACCTTTTTTGGAAAACATAATAAGATACATTTTTATCTTAGCTTGAGGCCTTATGATAGTGCAGACCATTGCAAAACTATCGGTTACAGTGTTTTATGGCAGGCCCTGGTTGCCACAAATTGTAAGAGTTTGATGTAACTCTTTTTAAAGACAAAACTGTATCTAAGAATTCAGGATCGTTGGCGAGACATATATATTTTGTTTTTGCTTTTGGGTTGCAACGGGTTTCGCATTATTATATGCACAATTAAACAGTATGTACTTAGATAGACAAACACATTATCGACTCCTTCAAAAAGTGCAATCAAGCACAAAATGACCTAGGAATGACAAAAATATAATGAAAAACAGTTAATTGAATTGTTATTGTCTTTTATTTTTTATACATTATATCTGCAAATCATATTTGCCCTTTTTTATGTTTTTATGTTATAGGTTCAAACTTTACCCTAGGTCAAAAACTATACAGCTATATGTATATCAGAAGAAGACCACTAAATAGAAAATACTAAAGAAATAAAGAAGAAATAGTGTTTATAAGGACAAAAAAATAAGTTATCATGGTCAACTTATTCATAGCCATGATCTTAGTTGAGGCTTGAAGAAATGTAAGAGTAATAGTTATAAGGAAAGTTTCTACAGTAAAAACTAAAGATAAAGTTTAAATTTATTAAGCTTAAACAATTATTCAATATTATTAATTTTTGTAATTTGTCAACAATTAAATGAAATATGAAATGTTCGAAAACACTTAAATGTCGTGTTCAAATCTCAACATACGCAAATCTTTATTCCCAATGCACTCTGTCAATATCTCAGAAATTATATATATTTACATTATTTTAAATTGAGCTTAAATACCAAGAAAACTTGGTAGAGCGCAAAACACACGACCTAAATCAATTTGAGTGATTTATCTCAAAATATTCCAAAGTTATGGTCGATTATTTATTTTTACGTTTTGTGTTACCTTGACCTCTCCAAATTTAATGGCCTCTTAATTTGACCATATACAGGTGAGGACTCAAAAATTTTAAAAAGCCGTTTTCACTTCTACATATTTTTATTTTGTGTCATTTTTATGGCAAACTTTTGAAGCAAATTCAAATTTACAAAATCAAGAGTAAAAAAATATTTATTTATTTATCGAATAACCTGTTATACAATATTTGTTTGTCTACGTATTTAAATATTGATTTCAATATGGTTTTTGTCTTACACACATTATTTTAGAGTGATATAACTAATTCATTCAAATATTATTTGTCTATGTAATGGAATAACTTAATTAAAAGTTCATATAAATAGTTTTTTTAGGAGACTAATATTTATGTGATTAAACATGATGATCTATTTGGCCGTTACGTGGTTCACTCCAAAAAAAAAAACACAATATTCTTATGTCATAGAACCTTAAAAAATAGTTATTTTTAACCATATTTGTACCAACTGTGGTACACTCACCAATTTGAAAAAGATATATACGGTATACCTCAGGAGCAACCTGATAAATAAAAGAAATTTGAAAAAACTAAAACAATACCTTTTTTTAATAAAACAATTTGGTCAAAATCGGTTTAAAAAATGAGATACGACAAAATCGGGGAAAAATCGGTCTCGGTCCGAGTCTCAACACCACTGTATTAATACTAATGTTTCGTTTCGGTCTGAAAATCCTAGACCGGTCCAAGACCGATATGATTCGATCCGTTAAATAAGTTCGGTCTAGATGAGTCCCAAAGAAAAATTCGGACTGGATCTGTCTTTCAAAAAAAAATTGGTAAGATCGGTCTCATTTAAACATCGGGTTTGATAGTTTCTATAGATGAATTCAAATGTATTGCAAAATTGTAAACATTGGCACAAAAACGTCGTATGAAGTATTGCATGTATCATATTTGTACAGCACATAAATCAAGGTAGGGGAGAGAATCAAACGATAGATTGAGATCGAAATATCGGTCCTAATCTAAAAAAATTAACTCAAGACCGGACCAAAAAATACTCTTGGACCAAGTATCAAAATACTAATAAATACACAGTTTAGAATTTATGTATAATGCATATGTACAACCAAGTAGAAACATATGCATAAGTTATTAGGCTATCATGAATGGGGAAACTTGTTTTATTTTATTTTTAAATACATATCTGTGTTTCTAGAGAGATATTTTTTTTTCGAGATCAAAATATGCAGCGTAATATCTTTGAGATCGTTGTTATTCAGATTCCCATTATTTTTTTTTCTCTCCGAATGATGACCCCCATCAAGATAGGTGAAAAAAAGAAAAGAAATTATACTGATTAGGTACCTAGTAGAGATGAGTCCATCCAGAACTTCAATGAAAAAATACCCGTATATTACAGACAACAAAGGGTACCCTGTGGGTAATTACTCGTTGGTGAGAACCCAGGCATTTATCATAAATATATCACTACTATTGATGAGTAATTTCGAATAGTTCCCTTCTTATATGAATACTTATATACAAAGTCTGCTCAGAAAAAAAAAAAAAAAAAATACTAGCCCCTTGAAAAATCTAGAATACTAAAAATACGGGATCATTTTTAGAATTGTATAGAGGTACTTCTGTTATAAAATAAGGTAAATTTCGGGAATAAAAAAAAAAGTTATATATTTTCCGTGAAACCAACATATTGATAAAAAGTCCAACTAATAATTGAACTTGTAATATAACAATTATTAGTATTGTTCCATAGAGTCTTTCTTCAAACTAGAATAAGTTCTTCATTTCAAAGTAAGTAAGCTACTTTGTTTGCCTCATCTTCAACAAAATAGCAAATTAAATTCTCTACAACTTCAAAATTTGTATCTTAAAAATCACCCTTAATATTTGTTTCTGTTGACATATGAGACGTTGACGTCACAAGGTAGTACTTATTTTTTATATCGCAAATCGCCTCTCTGTATACAAAGACAGAACACTGATTAGTATTGTTGTTTCGTTAATTATATAGGAACAAGGACCACAGTCGAGTCAATCCCATTTAGTCCAGTCCTATTTGTAGGTCCTTAAAGAAGGTAAAATCGATCCCTCGTGACGTCATTGTAGGTACTTTTCCTTTTTTAATTATTCCGTTATATAATATGTATAATAAATTGTACATATAAATTATATTGTATTAAATTAAAAATAAGAATATTCTTTGCAATGTATTACTCGGGGGAGAATCCCCGTAACCAATCCAAGGTGAGTTCAAATCGAGTTGCAAGTCTTCAAAATATGGACTCGAGTCCAAGTCCCACCTCTGCAACTAATTACATGTTATATACATCGGTATCGACTTTTAAATTTAATAATTGTAATTGAATTTGATTATATCAGTACATAGTTAATTCATGCAATTTACTGATTGGAATTAATGATGATTACTATTCCAAATATATACAAATAAGCCATTCAAAACAACTTACGATAGGGTAATGACTAATTCAGTTTGTTTTAAAAATTAATTTCCTGTAGTGTTAATGAATGACATTTTATCTTTAAACAACATAAATAACCTTTAATTGATTATTTAAAATAAAAAACCTACGCATAAAACATTTTAAAGATAATTAATATGAATGTATTACTATAATATTTTTGGGTCTTCAACAAAAAAATGTATTTTTGTATATTCTGATTAAACCACTACCCCATACAAATACATTCATTCTGTCTAATGACTGTGTCACAACTAATTTAGATTCTTGAAGGGTCTAAGGATTTGGATTTTATTTTATGTTTATGTTATTCTAAAATAAATAATAACGCCATTTATTAATGCAAAAATATAAGCTCATAACATAAATTGAAAATTTATATTATGCGTGATATTATTTACTCAAATTGCTTTAAAAATTAAGTTTTAATCAAATATTAAATTAAATGCATCCTTTAGTTAGTTAGGAGAATAAGGGTATACAATTTATTAGCCTAATGTACATCATTGTTATAAATAACCTTTTTTTTTTATTATTATCTACATTACTTTTTTTAAGGTTGAAGGACGATTAATTAAATGTATTTATATACCCACGAATCTTTTGTTAACGAACAAACTTAATCCGTATGTATTTGAATTTTGGCTCATACATACATAGGTATGTATGAAAAATGACATCGTTTTTTTGTTTGCTTGTTCTGTCAATAAATTGATTTTTTTAAGAAGACTTCCTTTACCTACCTCTAAAATAACAATTGTATAAGGAGATGCGCTAGAACTAATCTGAATGAAGATATTCTAATCTATTTGAATTAGAGTTGTAAAAAATATGATCTAAAACGAGTGCAATACTTTTTGTAGTTGCGATAACATATTAATTAATTCTTTTTACTTTTCTAAAATTTCTTTTGTTTCAATAAATATTACTTACATACTCAGAGTCATGGTCCTTTTGGAATGGTACAGGATATCATTTATTTAGTAATTAGTGTTGGGCTTCGGTCTGAAAATCTTAGACCGTTATTGTTTTTGTTGGACTGAACTAATTGGGTCCTTTAGTAAAGTTCGGTCTAGACGGGTCTCATAGAACAATTCAGTCGAGTTCGATCCCAAAAAAGTCGGTCTTATTTAAAACTCAGTCAAAACCAATTTTACAGATAAATTGCTTATAACGTCATACAGCTGAGCCCAAAACTATTCTTACTTTCACAAAAATTCCAAGAAAACATATTTAAATGTTCATGTTGGATCTACAAACTCATTTAGAATATCCTTTGTCAATCAAAAACTACTCTTAACTACAAAAATATAATTATCTATGCATTTTTCGGAGTAAATTAACAAAACTTCGTTTTTGGCGTTTCATAAGTATTCATACCCAAAGAGCAAAATGACTTAATACACTGTCACATGGCCTCTGTCATTCTTCTAATATTGAATACGCTTGGGATAAGTCCTTACCAAATTGAGGAAAATACTGGGATCGATTTTGGCACACTCTTCATGGCCGAATCTCTAAAGGGCCATTGAAATTTGTTGGATGTATTTTCCAGACTGTTTTTTTCTATGTAGTCCATAGATTCTCAATGGGGGTAAGGTCAGTATTTTAGGCTAGCCAGTCTATGATCCTAACCTAATGCCTATTGAGCAATTCCTGGTTTTTTAATAGTTTTTTAATGACCCAAAGGTCTTGCTGGAACCACAAATATCTTCCAAGCTTAGGCACCTTTGCTGATTGATGCAGATGCATTTCAAGAATCTCGATGTAGACTTCCTTTTTTATGGTGCCATCAATTTTGTGAAGTTCTCCACTTCTAATATTAGCAAAACAATGCCAAATCATGATGGTTCCACCACCGTGTTTCACTGTTGGAATAGTGTTTTTAGGGTTCAAGGCTTGAGCCTTCTTTTACAAAATTTACCGATGTTGATTTTGGCCAAACAAACTCCACCTTTTTCTCATCTGACCAAAACACAGTGCGCTAAAAGTTTAGTTCACCATCTTTGTGGTCATGGACACACGTCAGCCTGGCTTTTATGTGTCTACTCTTGAGGAGTGGAGTCCTTCTTGCGTAAAACCCTTTGTACATATGATCGTCAAACCCAAGTTCCTGTTGCTTTCAACCCCTGCTGGATGGATTTGAGAGTTGTTGTTGGATTCTCGGCAACCCCTCAGACTGCATATCGCACTTGTTTTGAGCTCAGCTTCGACTTCCTACTATCGAGAAATAATCTTGATGTGGCCAGTTCTTTTGAATTTGGTAATGATCCCTTGGACATATAATTTTGTTATGAAAAACTTGATGCAAATGTCTTCATAGCTTGATTATGGAAATGGACTACAAGGTGGCGAATGCCCTCAATGTACTCTTTGTTGTTAGTCATGTTGATGTTTGAATAGGTCTGAAGCAAGAAATTGGCTCATCACACTTGTATATTTCAGAAGATACTTAAAGGAAATTCTTGATCTCTCGAGTAATTTATAGAAATCTTTGAATCTTTCCAGACTTCACCATAATAAAAAAAAAAACAGAAAGTTTGTTTATTATTTTTACCTTTTCGAAAGAAGCAAAAATTATTTCGAGGCATAAAAAACTATTTCATAAAAGAAGTTTATATTTTGAGTCAATGAATAGTAATTATTATCCAAGACATTACAAAAAAAAAAATTAAAAAATTATTAAAGATTTCTGATATAGATATGGCAAATATTGAAAGGGCACGAATACTTTTGGACTCAACTATATGTGTTTTTAAATTGTGAACTTAGTAAAATGATGTAATACAAATTTTAAACAGCGACTACTGGCTCTTGGCAGAACTCAAAAAGATGCTCCGTAGAAAGAGATTTGGCTCAGAACAGGAAGTGATTGTCGAAACTGAAGCATATTTTGAAGGTCTCAATAAATCGTTCTACACCCATGGTATCGAAAAGCTAGTTGGAATTATTGTATCGTTCTAAAAGGAGATTATATTGATGAATAAAAATGAATTTTGGCAAAAAAAACGTTGTTTTCCCATCTAGGCTCGGGACTTATTGACCGATGTATGATGTTTTTCGAGATAAGGACTGAGATTTGTTTTTATTTGTTTTTTATTTTTATAGCTGCGCATATCTAATTAATATAATAAAACGTCATTACAGCCAAACTCCTCTTCTTTCAAACAGTCTTCAAATTGTCAGAGTCTCATGTCATTTTTAGGTGTTTGTTGTTTTAAATTCCAGCAAGTCTTGATTCATTACGTGGGCCGGTAATCATCTACGAATGATTATATAATTACAAATAATTATATCATTCATTTGATATAATTATTTGTTGTTGTTGTTGTTTTAAAACACAACATTAATTGCGTTTGTATTTCGTTAAAGCATTAATAGTGCAAATCCTTCAATAATTGCTAGCATCTGTTATGTAGTTATTGTATTATTTTACAAAACAGCATACTTAACTGCAGTTGATTTCATTATCTAAAGATGACGTGATTCTAATTATGTATATAGTAATATAGTTTTAAAAATAATAATTCAAAACAATTGAGAAGGAAAAAATAGAAGAGGAGACAAACTTTGCACAAGGTTGATGAGTCATTGACTTCAGTTGACAAAATAAGTATAGTTAGAGTTGAGATAGAGCAAGGAATCCTCTACCGATAAATATGGTCAAATTAAAAACCGTATTTAAAATAACATCTAGAGAAAATAGTGTGAATTTTTTTTGATAAGGTTTTAATTAAAGGAGAGGACATTTGGTGTCTCAAACGTTGATATTTTACTACTTAAAGTACACAAACTTTCAATAAATCTCTATTAAACTCCATCAAATGGCTTTCAGAATATAAAAAGACTGAACACCTGGATTGAATACTACTTGACACCAATGATAAATAGTGATATTTGAATTAAATCAAAGCAATATGTACTGAAAATCCCTATTATGGAATGCCTAAATATGTACAATTAATCTTTTAAAAAAATTCAAAATTCTTTTTGGGATGTACCTAGTAGGAGAGATAGAAATATGATACATTAGAGAAAAATATATTATATCCAGCGACATAGTTAATCCATTATCTAGGATGTGGAAATAAGACTGTAGTTATTAAGATATTTTAGGGGTTGACATATTTTTTTAAAACATCATTTTAAAGGGATACATTTCTGATAGAAAGAAAGGTTGAAGTCCTTGTATTTATTGGTCCGATTTTGACAACCAATAGTTATCTAATTTCCGTAATATTAACGAAAAAGGTGTTTTTACTACTAAAAACATGGTTGTTTAGGCCACTAAAATGCCCAAATTTAACAATGCTGACGCCACATGAAACCCCTCAATATATATATAGACGCATTATGGATGAGCTATGCATGAAATGTTCGTATACCGTTTAGTATGTAGGCATGTAATGTATATCTTTAAATCATGTTGTCTAGTCTCATAACATGTAGGCTCGTTTTCACTCCTTTCTGCTTGTTAATAAAATAACTTAAGTTGAGTGCGTTGCATCATAAAAGATGCTGATGTATTGTGTCGTCACAATACCAATATTTTTGTACCAGTTTCTGTACCTGTATATGTATCAGTATTCCAATACTTTTATATTCTTTTTTGAATAAAAATGTCTGTCGTTAAGGGGAATGGAAATATACTTACAGGAGCATCTGTAAGAACTTTTTGTTAAGGATAGGGCTACCCACAAATTTGACAGTATATTTTATTATGTAGTGATGATGCTACAAGTACAGATACCACTATAAAATATGACCTTCCAGTATGTAAAAAATAGAACCAACCCGAAAATCAATATGGTAACCCTGACCATTTGAAGAACATTTGAAGCAGCTTATCATGACGTTTTATTAGACTACCTGCAAGAGTAAGAAAATAAATTGTGATGAAAATCTTGTTTATTTGGACATGTTAAAAGAAGAATCAAAATGGTAACCCTGTCACTTAGATCAATCGACATTGGAGTAATTATTCAGAGTACTCCAACAAGGACTTACAATTCTAACTCTGCAACAAATCCTCAAGGTTACTCAGCTTCTTTTATGAGCACAAGCTAATGTTCAATCAGGTTTTGCGTATAATTGAATTAAGTAGGAAAGGAAATTCATGAGTCAGGAGTGAAATAATAATGACAACAGCTAAGGAAAAGAAAATTAATTCTTTAGATTTCTAATTCTAAAAAAACGGGTCAGCTAAAAAATACATACGATTTCCATCACTAGAAATAAATACAAATGTTACTTCGTTGCTATAGCAAGGACATATAGGCGGGAATTTTTTCAATGAGATCCTCAATTCCATTCTAAATCTTACCAATACTCATATTTATAAATAACTCCCCAACAACACCTCAGTATTACTTCCCGCCTTTTCACTAGTGATTACTTTAAATTTTGATGTTTAGCTTTGGAAGATAAAAAAACACTATTCAGATTACCAAATAGAAAAAAATATCGCACGGCTTAAGGTCATATTTTATATAACTTTAGCTGGATAGACTTATAAAATTATCCATGTTTTAACTTTTAAAATTAGTATGTACTGCATAAGTATGTACCGGTTTGCAATACTTAAAGTAATCAAATAGTCAGTCAATATGGAGTCATTTGCAAATAAGTCTCTACAGCACATATGTGAGTATACCCAAAAAGGAACAAGAAAGAAAAAAAGTTCTACAACCAAATCTACTAGATTGAATGACTACCGTCTTTTTCTCATATTTTTTAACCTGCTATTTTGATCATCTCCATCGGAGTTTTTGTTGGTTTTTTTATTTTGCCCTGCCCGAAGTGAACTTCTATATGAAATACTGTTAAAAATAGATCATGAAATAAGAAAAAACATAAAATTTTGTAAAGTATTGTACAATACACATCTTATAGAGTTATGAATATATAATAATACTTATTACTTCGTTAACTTTTTTGTATTTACTTGGCAACCTTTCCTTAAAAAAAACAAAAAACAGAATATTTACCCAAAATCAGGGGGTAAATGGCCCATTATTTTTAAAGTAATTGTTTATTTTGGTTGAAATTGATGTTCCCTTGTAATTTTTAATCCAAATATGTATCACTTTAAAACAGATTAAATGTTGGTTTTCTTTTGGAAAAATTATGAAATCATTCCCTAAATTTTAAATGTATAAACAAAAAATATATCTATGTAATGAGTTTGAACCAGGTAAATAATAGTTAATAAAATTAGTATGATATGAAAAACAAAAAATACTAAATACGGCTACAATTCGAATAGAAGAAATGCTTAATCACTTCTCCGTTAGTAGTTATCATTTGACATTATTTATACTAGAAACTATTCATGGATTAACGAGCAAGCATAATATGAGGCAAGAGCATATTTCCATCATTTTTACAACAGAAAAAACAAACATTTGCATTTGATTGTAATAAATATTGCATATTCTAGTTTAAAAATTCAAAGGGAACATCTATTTCAACCAAAACAAACAATAAGGACGTATAAACTTCATTTATTTATATATTAAGGCGAAATATCATTGAGGCAAAATGCATTTAAGGAGAAATGGTTTAAGGTCAAATGTCCGGATGCAAAATAGCTTAAAGCAAAATTACCAGGTACCAACGTAACACCCAGATAGCATTAAAAATAAACTTAATAGACTCCTGTTCGATTGTATTAAAAAATATATTTCCTTAAAACCCCAGGTAAATAATATATTTATGTTGTACCGTCTCCCCACTCTATTACGTAATTGACGTACAGACGTAGAGGAAGAAGCGGTGCTCTGGATTTTCTATTGCCGAGCATAGAAGGTACGTTATTTATTTTCCATTACTGACTTGTTAGTATAAGTGAGGATGTAGCCATTCGATATCGGAACCACTTTTATCCATAAGAAATTAAAGGCTTCTTCAATATTGTTATAGGATAAATATCTAAGATTCCCAATCCACTGTAGTGTCTTTTAACAATCCATCTACCCCTGTCCAACCCTGAGCTTTTGCTATCTTCGATCTGTCACAAATTGTTTGTCGTATGAGAAATATGAATATGAATATTTTTAGTGCTTGGATTGGACATATTATCTTGGGTTTTAGCTTAGAAAATATATATCATCTTGGACCCTTAATAAGCTAATAAAGAACAATTTCTGCAGTATTTGTTGTAAAGGGAAAACAAGTTTCATATTGAATTTCAGTCTGAACATTTTAAACCACATGTTTTTTATCATTTATATCATTAGAGTTCAAAAAAATGTTGAGTTTCTTTGTTAAAGATCAAATAAAGCAGTCAGTCAAACTGTCCGAAATTGACAGAATAATCAAAGCAATTATAAAAATATTACTGAAGTTTATCTTAGAGGAATAACCCGATCGATGAAATTACTGATGTAAATTTTAAAGATGATTTTGAAAGTTCTTAGAAGAGCTTTGTAATCAAATATGAAAGATAATTAATTTTGATAAAATTGAATAATTACTAAGTTTCCCAAAACCTAGTATTTCAGCACCATATTTGATGTCCATTTCCCTTTTATTTAAAAAACACCAAAAAATACTATCTTGATGATCAATAGAGGTTTAATCGTTTATCTGCACCGAACCATTTTCAAATATCGATAGAAATTTCTTGAATAAAGATAAGAAAATAAATCATAATATTAATATTCTTGTAGGCTCGGCTTTTTTTTTTTTTTTTTTTTTAACCTTGGATTTTAAAAATCTGGGGTTTTGTTGAAAAGTTCACTGGCAGCCCTAAAATTAAGTCCATTGATAAAGTGTAGACTTGCAATGTTTGTCCTTTGCCATCCTTTCATTTGTCCTTCATCACCTTGAAATCAAGAATGATTTTTTTGAAAGAATGATTTTTACACCTCAAAAGAAATTCTCCCATTTTTGTCTACGTCGTCTCACTGAAGAATTCATCCCACAATTTGAGGTGGGTATTAAAACTCAGAGGCTTGTCTCTCCCTATCTGCTATAAGAGGGGAACTAGGAATTTTTTCCACGAGTCTGACGTCAGATTCTAAAACAGTCCAAGCCCTTGACTACTTCTAGCATTTCTTAGGGACTCATAAATATGATTAAATAATACTTGATATTTAAATAACATTTTGGGTCGTACATATGGTATATTATTTTTGAGGAAATATAGGCCAAGGTAAATGTCACTATCTGTTTTTTTTTTTTTTTCATTCTTTGAAAGAGAATCAAATATGTTGTATTAATTTAGATTTTTCTTTTTTGGCAATGTTAGACATTTTTTCAACTGACTGCTAAGGGATTAGCAATTTTCTATTTTTAAATATTTTGTTGTATCAAAAAGTATTTTTGCTAAGAAATCTGTGTAGGTGGATATACTCCTATGCATATAATATATATTTCTACCCTCAATAAAAATGGCACATTCCATATGTTTACTACACGCTCCCACTTCATTACATTTATTGTATAGCACAACCTTTCCACTGAAAAAAAAGGGATAAGGACCAAACTCAGCTGGTAGTTATCTCATTATTCATGACTATAAAATAATTGCTGGAAATAGTTCACAGGTTAAAAAGAACTAATTCTAACTCAACCAATCAACGATTAGAGCACTGATTAGGAGAAAAGAAGCAAAAACATCGACAAAATATACGGTATATTTTTGTGTTGGTGAGGTAGGCCGTACTCCATAAATATTTAGTGTTGAAGTACGGTCCGAGACCCAATTTTTTTAAAATTCGGTCTTAAGTGATTTTTTTACACCTATTTGGATCAACATTTTTGTCTGTACCGCGATCTCAGACCAGTGATAGCTTCATCTTGTTTAGTCAAATTTCGTCTTACTACATTTATTCTCGTCTTTTTTTCGCCAAGAAAAGAAAAGATTTGAAAATTTAAAAAACTGTTGCATTTTGTCTTCGTAATCTTCATATTACAAACATTTGTTGACGAATACATTTTTTTAGTCATTGCTGATGAAATTAACACTCACTCACACCGTTGATCGAAATTTCAAATTGTGAACCGATTTTATACCTACCTTGTGTCACAAACAGTAATTTAATATGACGTCATTGCCCCAATGTTTACAATTTGGAAACACAGATGAAATCATCAATAATTTATCTATAAGGTTGGTTTCTTTGCAAATGATCTAGACTGAATTTTTATTTGACACCAGTCCAAATTGAACTTCTTTCAAGGACCTGAAAAAAAAACACTAATGGCAGGACTGGGCTTAAATATTGCTGAGCCCTATTAAAAAATGATTGTCTAAATCCAATCTGAGTAGAGATAAGGATAATAATTTATAACTCAGGCTAGGGCTGTGTTTACCATGAGCGTTGGCTGGAGCAAAGATGAATCTGCTAGGCTCTTTTTTTTCTTTGAAAATTTGAAATTAATTTCGATTCTTATTAATTTTGTTTAGAAAATATAATGGGGGATCTTTTATAACTTTTTTTTGGGAAAATAAATGTATAATTTGACCTTTTTTAGAATATGCATTTTAAAAATATCAATCGATAGCCCATTGCGGCTGCATAGGTTGGAGTGGCCAATAGCCGATACTAATGCAAATTACTCACGGCCTTATGTGCTAACACAAAAATATATAGTTTATTTTTTTGTCAACTGTCGATGTCTCTGCTTCTTTTCTCTTAATCAGTCCTTTGAACATTGGTTGACTGAATTAGAATTAACTCTTGTTAAGCTGTGAAAACTTCTCAATAATTATTGAATAATACATCCTTAGATTGGAAGAATTGTCCCTAAATTGGTTAACTATCAACTGATTTTGATCCCTTTTTCTATATATTTTCGTATGAAAGGTTCCATGATACGATAGAGGTCACGATGTGCACTATGAATAGTATATATTTGTCCATTTCAGTCAAACATAATCTTATTATAGACACGATTTTCATTTCTTTTAGGTACACAATATATCATTGGGTCAACCACAACCATAAATAAAGGATAAATTTCCATTGTGTCATTGTTCTTCATGATAGCTTGAAAAGTGCATGTGTTAATCCATGAGTAGGTACAAAGAAAAAAGGCATTTTAAAAATACATACCTATCAGGAATAATAACAACCTTGAAGAAGATGGATTTGAAGGTTAGATATAAGTCTTTTTTTCTTCTTCTTTTTACTTTGAAGTATACAACATACGTCATTTATTCAATTTAATGCTTTTAACAACAACTAAGAAACAATCAAAAATAAAATCAATAAAAATACGGTAAATCCCTTTTGAATTTTAGGCGCGGAGTAAATAGAAAAATGTTTATTTCATACTAAATATGAATAATCTTATAAAATAAATAAGTAAATAAGAATTGAAGGAATAGTGTTAGATTCAGGGTTGGATCAGTTCGCCCTTTTCTCGTTCAAGCGTTCATTTCCTTAAATTCATGTGTTCATTTTTTTTAAAACAAAATAACGACCAGGTGATCACTTATTGTCCAAAATAAGTAGCCTACGGGAAATCCTTTTTACTGGTGGGGAGATGTCAATTTTGAGGTACAAGATATGACGTCACCTAATCATTTTTCTTCGTTATGTATGCAATCTTACCCTGTTAATTCATTAAGGCTGTGTAGTCCTCAGCACCCCTAGCGGACAAAAAAATTATACTTGTAGGCAACTAAATTCGGACAAGAATTGTTTACTTGGTCGTCGTTTCGCCACTTGAAAATATGTCCTTGGAGAATAATAAAAAAGGAGCAAAGAAAAAAACGCTCAACAGAAATATTTTTTCTATTTGTCGTTCAATTTTTAGGTGTTTATGAGCTCAAGCGTTCAAAAACAAACGGAAAGCATGAATAACCTAATTTTGTCCTCAATATCCATGCTTGTTGTATTCGAAAAGTTGTCAATTATTCATTAAATAGAGTATTTTGGAAAATATTTATTTACATGTAATACAAAATTACACATTTGGGGCCATATTTCGCGTTCAAGCCGTAGTTTGGAGACCCCTGATCTACAAACGCATATTATGAAAGCTAAAAATGTGCGACACGTAAAATAGTACACGATCTAACTAAAAAACATCAATATCTGCAAGATGGTACAAATGTACTAAGTTGGAGGAACAGGAAAATCAGTTAACAGACTATTAACAATAATAAACACAAGATTGCACCACTATCCTCGGCTATGTATACAAACTACTAATAATTATTAAACAACTCTCATGCCCCATTAGACAGATTTAGAAACCACTACTGAAGATAAGATTAATCAATACTCAAATACAGGGGCGTTGTTAGCTTTTATCATTAGGGGGGCTTAGTCCCAAAAATTATCAACACTGTTATATCATTATTTTATTATTTATATAAATAGGTTTATTATGTATATATGATAAAAGTTGGGGGGGGGGTCAGGTTCCCCCAATAGCGACACCGTTGCTCAAGTATTTCGATTTGTTTTAATCATTGGAGTTGGGTCATGTCTTACAAATATTATTTCAGGAGCGAGTTAGGAAAAATGTTCCCTTTAGTCAAGTCGAGTTTACTTCGAGTTTGAATAATACACGAATCCAACACTACACTGTACAAGATGGAGTATTCCCTACTTAGATATGACATGGGGTGAGGATTAAAGTATAATAATATCCTCCTACGCATTTTTTAAGCGCATTCCAAAAAGGTTTGCCTGGTGGTACGAACAAGTCACATGGATGTATATTGTTAAAGATCGCTCTGTAGAATGAGTTATATTTATAGCAACAGCAACAAAGAATATTATGTATTGATATCTGAGCATAATATACTTTAAATCAAATTTCCAGCCAATTTCAAACTACATTTATATTGTAGTTGAATCGAATCTACATCTCTTTGACCTGGTAAAAGTATTTTTTTTAAAGATTTGCTTGCCTATTTGAAGTGATCGTTCTAAGGTGTACCTACACAGTACGCGTATTTGGTTGATTCACTTACTTCTTCCACACACACAAACAAACAGTAACTTGAATGAGTCAGAAGCGCTCAAGATAGATAATACATAACCTGTTGTTGTTCTAGCAGGTCCACCAACAACAGCGATAATAGTAGTATACTACTCAAAATAATTTCGGGCATTTATTAAAGCATAGATACAACGAATGAACGGGTCAAACATAGGAGACGAAGAAACATATTCAGACACCTGGAAGTTAATTTAATCAAATAACTTTAATTTTTAACATCTTCAAAGTATTTAATAACAACTTATTACAGTTCAGTGGTGTAGTGATTGCTCCTTCAAAGTTTTCTATATATTTTGCATGAAACCATAGTTTGAAAAAAGGAAAAAAATAACAACGTATATATATATATATATGTAATACCCAATACCTACGTGTGATTCAATTCAAAAAAGAAAAAACGAGCATCTGGAGAAATATTGTATTAGATGATTTAATATTACATGCATGTACTTTTTTACGAGACATGACAAACCAAGAGTTAGTTGAATGGAACAATAAGAGTTTGCAAGATCCCTTAGAATTTGGTGCAGGAGAAGAATGGATTTCTAAGCGTAAAGTTGCAACCATCACTAAGAAAAATATAGAGAAAAGAGTAAAGAGACAAGTTGTCTTGGAAGATGGACGAGTGATTGAAGAGGATATTCCTAAAGTCACTGTTGATACAGTTGAAGATACGCGTACAAATGAAAACGAGTTGGATGAGGATAAAAGTATACTTCCCGCCAATGATTTGCATAAGGTTGTAGATCGTTATTGGATTCCTGGTGATAAAATCCTTTCTGAAAAACAAGAGCAAAATATAATTACTCAGGATATGTCTGAGAGAACTACAACAAGTGCTGCAGGTTACAATATGGGTGATTTAAAAACTTCTGATTTGGAAAAAGTTCTCAGACAGGGAAGAACCGTCAAAAGTGTTATCACTCCATACGATAATGATTCAAACTCTATGGCCATACAAGGACATGTAACTTCGCAATCTTCGCATAGAAATCGAAAAGTGGACAAGGAAAATGTTCACGAAATTCAAAGAATCCATGGAGACAAACTTCGTACTGACCGTTATGTTACCAAGGAATTTGCTGAGGATAGAGGTAGTGAATCTCCAGCTGGAGGTGACGAATCAACTGAAGAAACAGAGTCGAGAGACGGCGATAAACGACAATTTTCTCGGAGAAAAGAGGATAGATACATTGACTATTACAAGGTTCCAAAAGGCAAGACAATTAATGAGGGAACTAAGTTTGGAAGAGGGATTCATATGACATCTCACGATGTAGATGATAGACCTGTTCCAATACCTAGAAGAGATAAATCCTTGGGCTACGAAAAAAAACATAAACCCCCTGAAACACGCTTAAATAATAAAAGATGGAGTATTGCATCTTCGTCTCAAGATGATTATCCGTCTAGGACACCAGATCCTTTAAATAGAGAAAGACATGGAAAAATTAAGCGTTCAATGTCATTTCAGTCGAAGGATGCTCCATTTCAATCCAATGGCTTAAGAGAAAAACCTAATAAAAATAAATCTTTCTTGGGTTCTTTAAAATCCCTTTATTCCTCAGTCCTCCTTTTACCACAACACCCTAAGGAGCATTACCACATTGAGCAACAAAGAGAAAGAATTGAAAAAGCCAATAAAGATTGGTTTGAAGATGAAGGTTACGAAAATGAATCGCCAGAATATGATGATAATACACCAAAGCGTCCTCCAAGGAAGTATAAATCAGGACAAAATTTGAATAGTGTACCAGAGCCAAAAAAATCTTCAAATAAATTCCCTTTTTTTACCGTGAGTACTTCGAATTTTGAGATGAAATCTCCTTATTCAACTATGGAGAGAGGTCGTCGTCACAGTCGACCAAAAATTGAATATTCAAGTAGAGACAACTCTACTTCTTCCTACAGGAGTAAAAATCGTAGCTCTCCTTCCAGACATCATCGAAATCATAGTCGAGAGTCTCCTGCAGGTTCAAGACTCCATAGTAATAGAGCATCTCCAGTTGGCCCAAGGCATCATGGTAACCGAGATTCTTCCATTGGTTCAAGGCATCATATGAATAGGGATTCTCCCCCTGATTCAAGACATCATCACATGAATAAGGATTATCCCTCTGATTCAAGACATCATATGAATAGGGATTCTCTCCCTGATTCAAGACATCATCATATGGATAAGGATAATCCTCCTGATTCAAGACACCATATGAATAGAGATTATCCTCCTGATTCAAGACATCATATGAATAGAGATTCTCCCCCTGATTCAAGGCATCATATGAGCAGGGATTCACAAGCAGCTACAGGACATCCTGGTAGCAGAGATTCCCCAATGGGCTCGAGACATCACAGCAACAGAGGATCACCGGTTGGCTATAAACACCATAGCAATAGAGCGTCTCCTATGGGTTCAAGACATCACAGTAACCGAGGTTCTCCTTCCTCCTCCTTGGATAGAAAGTATAGAGCATCTCCTCATCAACGCAGGAGTAGTAAAAGTTCTCCATTTTCTACACTCGAGAGAGCACGTAAAAAGCGACCAACAGTTGTTGTCCCAAATATTGGAACAGCCATTCATCATAACAACCACTCACCCCCTTCTTCGATTGAGCGAACCAAGCACGTTCAAGACTATAACACTGCCTCTTTAGATAGAAGAAACCCTGGGAAAAAAACTCATGTTAGTAGAATGGCTCAAGACAACTATTTTTCATTGGATCGAAAAACTCACAAAAAACATCATCCTCACAAGGACCCACGATTCCCTTCTTCAACCTTGGGCCGTATCTCAAAGTCCCTACAAAACTCCTTCAATAGAATGAGCTCATCCTCACCACCTCGACACCCTCCTCCACCTCCGCCCTCCTCTAATATAGAAACTCCATCCCATGGATATCACCATATGAAAAGAAACTCGACTGACAGTAGTGGGGGATCTGCCCGAGTAAGCACGAACAGCAGTGGCATTCAACGGCGTCAGACCATCTCTACTTACGACTATAATAGAGAAACTCCGCGATTTGAGCCAGAACGTCAACAAAGAGGATATGGAAGCAGATATTTTGGACAGGATAATAATGATAGCGAAGTTGATGTAAGGGAAAGACCTCCACCAGATATGAGAAGACTCCTTCTTAATGGAGTAAACGAATCGAGACGAAATGCCATGAACAAGGAGATCGAGACCAAATCCATTCCTATAAGAGCCGTCTAAGTCAGTTCTTGGATTAATTATTATATCCCATCTATTATATATTATAGTCATAAAATTATAATTATATTACATAATTGTATGATAGCCGGTTTGCTTCTTCTAAACGTTGAATTAATAGTTGACTTGGATCTTTTGAATTCCTTTCAAATGTTAAAATATTAAAGAAAACTATTAATTAGTATATTTTGTTTGAATCCGTATAAGTATTTATGTGTATATTAATAAACTAACTAAAAACAATTTTGTAAGAAAAGTTCCTTATTGATCCCTTATCATGTTGAATCAATTATGTCAGTCCTCCAAAAGTAAGGATTTTTTTAAAAAAAAATAGTATAATACATTTTTCTTAAAAATGTAAAAAAAAAAGAATAACGTTTCTAAATTTATTGATCGTTTAGTTACAGAAAAAATATGGTTTTAATTCTATATCAAAACTACTAAATATGTGTAAGGGAGAGTGGGAAGTGGAAATAGTTCGAAGAGTGTCTTTTTTCAAAAAAGATACAACAATATATTTTACATTACAATTATATAATATCAATGATTGTGGTAAAAATCAATAATTTTTTCTGTTTTTCTTTATGATCCTTGGACAAAGGCTGTTTATGAGAGGATCATTATTTTAGATATAATGTTGTTTTGATTATTTTTCTGAAACATATATTATTTTAACTAATTATTTCGCTATCAAATTAATAAATTTAAGTTATTGTAACACTCAATAGGAAGAGGACAGTTGCGATAAGTGGTGCAATTTTCCTCGATTTGTTAATTATTTGATATAATTATACTTCCCTTCAAGCATATGTTTTAGCTAGAACAAGGACTGGAAGAGTTTTTATAAGTGAATTTATCCAATCTATTAAACTGATCAGCGATCTAAAATATAAATCATAACTATACTATTACACATTGAAATTTAACAATTGACCATTGATATTTTTTTACTGTTACAACGTCAAAAAATAACAGAAATTTCTCAAGTAGTTCTTCCCTAGATATAAATATGTTCAGCCATTACATTACAGGTGAATAGCTTTGATTATTTTAGCCTACATCTTTTTTTTTTTTTTGTAATTATGTATTGATATAAAACATATATATATTTTTCATTTAGAGAACGTTTGTTTTACTAAAAACTATGTACTCATAACTCAAGAAATACAAGAACGAAAATATGTTTCCAACATTTAGTAAAGAAAACTGTTTTCCACCCTATCTACATTGGAAGTGTTTTCCGTCAGCATCGCCTGACTCTCAAATGGGCCTACGTCAGATGACAGGGAAGGGGAAAAAATCATTCCAACAATTACAGGGTAAGTCCCTCAAGGAGAGGTCGAGGAAGATATACTCAGAAAAAAATGATATAGTCCTTTCTAAGAAGTTTTTGGATGTTTGTACATAATTTAAAAAAATAAAATGTTATAATAAAGAAAATACAATTATAAATATTGTAATTGTTGGTGTTCTTTACTTGAATCATAAGAGTTTCTTAAACCTGAAAGGAGTTTGTAACAGCTTGTGAGGATACAATTGTATATCTATGGTATAAAATATAATGCTTTACTTATATTGGAATACAGTTGTATACCTGCGTTTAGTCATGCAATATAACTTAACTACTTAAAATAAATAAAGTATTATATTTGAAACATTACAATGACAACAACTGAAATGCTTAATAAAAACATAATAATTCGACAGAAATGATTAAACGTTTTACTCATTAGGGAATGTCTTCACATCAACGGTAAATATATCATTCCAGTTTATCATGACCTAGGAGTGATAGTGATATCACTACCTAATTAAACTTTGATTAATGAATTATTCAGCTGTCAAGAAGAAGTAATCAAATATAAATTTTCATTATCAACATTTAAATTAATAATCTAATCATCATATCATGTGTTCAACTTGAATGATACAGAGCTATTTGAGTCGATGTAGGCTAACAACTTTCAAGTGGGCCAGTTCCGGGCCAATAAAAAATAATTGGTATGACACCAATTGTTCTATTTTAATTTTGTAATTATGACCTACTTTTGAGTTACTATTTATTTTATTTTTGATTTGGAAATTTGAACAAACTACATTTGTAATTGAATAGCTCCTGTATATTAATAGTATGTATCTCAGTGCATGATATCATTTTAAATTAAACTCTTATACAGCAACTAGAAATGAACCACAAAATGTAATTTAAAAAAAATATATAATTAGACAAAAGGAGGAAAATATAAATATATAAATATCACAAGGAGGCAATAATAAAATTCAAAAACCTAATAAAACAATCAAATAATGGAATCATTTATCAATGACTTAAAACAAATCATAAAAGTAATCAAGTCCTTGCCCGATTTCCCAAATCGAAATCCCAGTTCCAAGCTCTTTTGCTAATTCAATCCGCATTGCAATTGACTTTAATGTGGGATAGAATATTGTATTTTTCTTCCCTTCATACTTTAACTCAATAAAATGCTCCGCAACTTCATCATTCCACTGTAACTCCGCATTGGGCGACTCTTTCAAAATACTTTTATACTCATGATGAACAACATGGCGACCACCATCTGCAGTATATGTTAGACCATAAAAATTGAGACCCATAAGAATTTTGGAGCGATGAACACCTTCTGGATCAATGAGTTCTATACATTTACGCACCCAGGCAAGTGGAGCATTCGGTCCAGGACGATATGGATTAGAGTAATCGTAGGTCATGAGTGAAAAGTAGTCAAAGCTATGAGCAAGACCTTCAAAGTCATTTTTCTCAAAAAATCCCTTTTTTTTATTATCAGTATCATAAACTGCTGGAGGAATGACTAAAACAACAAGCTTATTGTTTCCTCGAATTACTTTAGATATTATTTTGAGTACATCCGAAAGTTCCTTTCGAGCCTGTCCTCCAAGCTGACTCCAAACTTCAAGAACGACTCCATCCAAGTCATTAGCCATGCAAAACTCGGATAGAATATCGCCTATTTTTCGACTCCTGCGTCTATCTTGAAATAATTCCATGTAGTCCTTTGCTTCCCATTTATCAAAGATGACTCGAGGTAAAACCTTGGATGGGCGAAGTTCTTTGATCCAATCTAAAAAATAAGTAATAAAAATATTTAATTCATTTTGAGGATAGTTTACAAGTTTTCCCGCACTTCCTATTTCATCCGTCTATCCTTAAAATTGGAGACGGAGTAAATGGAATGTTGAAAATCCATCATCGCAACCTTTTAGTAATAAGAAAATAACTTTTTATGGCTAAGTAAAGCCAAGCGACGCGAATGATATATTATTGATGTAGGAGAAGGATCCAGACTCTTTCGAGTTATTCGGACAAGTAGCAATATGGAGGATCTTAAAAGTCTGATTATTTAGATGAGGTTGTGAGATCGTCTTTTTGTTGGGGAGGGGGCTTGGAGTGCATTCGTGGACTGAAGAAGGATCTCCGAATAAAGCACATTTATAATAGTATATAAGGCAGAGCGACTCTTTCTTGTGCATATCATTTTAACATGAGTATTTCAGCCTTTCAAAATTCCTTTGGTGTGAACTGTCCGAAGAACTCGAAAGAGTCGACATTGACCCTTTCCATCTGCTTCGCAAAGTTCTTCCCTTCTTATGAAAAGGTTGCAAGGAATGAATTTCAAGTTGCCCCTTTTGAGGTGGAAAGAGAAAAGTGATTACTTTTGTCTATATCATGGAGTCCCTCAAGAGTTAGATCTGGATGGAGCTGTATCCATACAGGGGAAATTAGATTAATTTTCGGGGATTTGAATATCTTAGCCACGTCATATCCTTTGGAATTCCACGGAGTCACGTAGCCTAAAACTGAGAGCTCTTGTGGGAAATGTATACGAGATTCAGCGTGTTCCTTGTCATAGCTATCACATTCATTTAAAATGTCCTCCACATTCACATTCCCTTTCAGTTCGGACTTCTCACGTAATGATGACTCTGTTCCTGACAAAACAAATAGTAAAACACTCAAAAATAACCCATAACCCATGCTGAATGACTGTAAAGGAATGGAATGTATCGACTCCCAGGCTCCAAAGCAATGGCCTCGGTTTTACTATTGCTGTTAAATTGTTATGGTTCGATATTACACGTCAGCTGAAGGAAGAGAGAACGAGAGCAATGAGAGAGAGAGAGAGAGAGTAAATTTATATGACGTCATAGTTCATTTCTTTTATTTATTGAAATACACTATGGCCGTCAACACAAAAGCAATCTTTCTCAAAATTTGTATTTTTCGACGATTTATCATCAATTTATATCAAGAAATTATCCTAATCAATTCTTTAGACGTCTTTTAAATTGCACTTAAATGGGATAAAATTAATTTTCATAATAAAAGAATAAGAAATGAACATATTTTATGATTCAAAGGGGCCATATCGAGGTAAATATAAATCCCTTAAATCAATGAAAGGTTCTAGATTATAGCTAAAATTATTCAGTATATTAAATCAACCCACTAGTTTGAATAAAAGACTTAAATATTTGAAAATTTGCTTGAATGAAGTAAAAAAATAAATTGGCAATTTCTCAGTTTCTTGATTTGTCTTTAAAATTGTTTTTAATAAAGTTAAATTATGAATTCATATGCTTAGTTTAGTATTCTATTAGTAGGCAAATATATTAATTTTGATATTTATACTTAGAGGCTTAGTAACCACGAAATGACATTCCTACTACTATAAATCATTTTTACTGATGTCATAAATTGCATCATAATTGAAGTAGACACCATCTTGGGGGCTCAAAGTATATTTAAAACATAAAATTGAAAATTTCTCGGAAACCTTGATGAAACTTGATCAAATGGCTTTATGAATAAAATAAAACTCAACACTTGCATTAAATACTTCTTGATGGCAATATTAAACAGTGATATTTGATTTCAATCAAAGCCATAAGTACTGAAAATCCTCATGAAATGTCTAAAGTTGAAAAAATAAAATGATCGATTAAAGTAGAGAAAAGTAAGATTATTTTTATAGAAAAAGGTCTTATATTCTTTCCATTGTAATAGTTAATTTTTATCTAAAATATGGAAATAAGATCTTTTAACTACCTATTTAACATTATATTTCTTTAATACATTTTAGGGTGACAAAAATAATATAACAAGGCAATAGGAGAATTGAGGGATCTGAAGGGGCACTTTTTGAAGGCTCTTGTCAAACATGAATGTTTCTAGTGCTCTACCTAAATATTCTAAATATATGAACTTGACCAGTTTAATAATTCTGAATCATGTGGCCGAGGCTGAACATTTGGCCGTGAATGTAAGCAAATGGGCCACAAAACATTTGGGAGTGAAGTCATGATGGAACACATAGTTCCTTCTGGGTAGTTTGACCTCACTACCCAGGGCAAGCGCTTGAGGACGTCCTGGTACTCCATTGTGGATCTTCCACGTCGTAGTGAATCATGTTTAGCTAAGTCTCAGTTTCTACAGAGGATCATTTTGGCCTAGTGGACTATAGCGAGGAACGAAGAAGATTATCGGATTTCACTCAAATCCATTAGGAAAATTAAATTGAAGGCTTATTAGTTATTACTTATACTTATTAAGTATTCTGTATTAACTCCTCAGCCTTTTCATCATCAATTCTATCATTCAATCCAAGAACAATATATTCAATCCATATATATTGTAATTACTTATAATTTATTTGTATTGACTGTCATTTGTTACGATGGCTATAAATTATCAAAAGCATTCTTCATCAAATAAAAGATACTAGATGAAGACTCCTTAGAGAATTTGTGGAGTTCAATCTAAAAAAAGATCGTGTTACTTTGTCACTCCCGGCATTAAAGAATAGGCCATTGTGATAAAGTGTAACATAATTACATCTACTAGGGATCATAAATTTAAAAATGAAATCATAATATGCATTATTATGTAATAATTTAATTATTACATAATAATTTAATTAAACTTAAGTATCTTAAAACGAATAGTTTATTAAAATATAACAGATTAATCCACAGCCAAACAGTTCCGATATTGACTCTTTGTTGACAAAAAGAAAACTTCGCTCCCAATAGCATTATAGTTGAGTTAAAGAAAAACTCTCTTACTCCGAAAAAAATGTTGGCTATCCAATTTCCGAAGAATTGCTTGACAAGGTTTGTAGACTTACCTATATAACAGTCATTCACATTTCGAAAGTACCAAACTTCTCCCTCTTGGCCCACAACGTAGTCCCAGTTCTTAATTTTGGCCTTTTGTGAATTTGTATTTGGTACCCTTTCTATTCTCTATGACGTCAAAATCTCCCTCTCTTGCCCAGCAGTCGGTGCCTAGGGTTAATAATTTTGGTAAGGATACAAAAGCGTGCGAGGAGAAGGGAAAAAATACTTATAGCATCATTGTCCATTGATTAAATGGTAAACATCTTCCTCTATCAAGAATGTTATCAACTCCCCCCATATTAATATAATATTAGATACTGATAGAACTGAATAAAATGCCTAAAATAACGTCTCTTTCTGTCTGGATTTCTGGAAATGGAGGCCCAGGAATTTGGAAATACTTTCCGGACGAGAAACAGATGGCTTGTCGGATTTGTCGATATAAATGTGCCTTTAGTCCCATGTTTAGAATTAAACGCCGCTCATTACCTTTAACTCATATGAAGAGAATGGATCTATAAAATCAAGTTAATGATGAATACATCAAGTCAAACTTTAACTCTGATCTCACAAAGATACTTATTGCATGTAATATACCCTTATCCATTGCTCATCATCCAACATTAAAAAATTTTATGGAGAAATACAAGGGTAAACCTGTCCCTTCCCGAGGAACCATCATAAAATTAATGGAGGATGTTGGCAATGATGTCATTTATAGAAATATCCCCATTGTAAATTGTGAAGTTGAGATAACTTTCAGCATGTTTTGAGTCATCCACACCAAATTACGATCAAAGTTATCAGTAAAAAGTATAAAATATTTACTAATTTCGAAATGGAACTCTGAATTTTGTAACATCCAACTGTAAGTATTCATATTTTTAAAATCTAACCATAAAAAATGATTCTATTTTAGCTAAAAATATCAAAAATTATGATACACAACTCATTAAATAGCAAAAAAAAAACTGCTTAAATAGTCACAACAACGTGAGTAGTAGCTTTGGATGTTTCACAACTAGTTGTATGGCACTAGTTTCTTCACTTAAAGACTTGGGTATGATAATTAGGTTTTCCAATACTACATAGTCAATAAATATTAATTTTTTATCACTTAAGGATTAGCTATGGTTGATAAGCTCCAATAAATGGTGTTCAGAAAACTCATAAAAGGCAAAAACAACTGCTTAAATGGTCACAAGAACAGGAGTAGTGGCATTTGGTGTAGCATTATAATTAGCAATTGTGTGTATCCTTCATGATATGTTGTTATATAATCATAAGTAATGGGGAAAAATCTGTTTCGATGCTCTTAATAAGGAGTAATTATCGCCGGACACTACTACATAATTAGCTTTTGCTCTAAATCTTTAATTCTAACATTTTTTTATTAGTATATTTATTGTCTAATTTTATGATTTTGACATTTACTTTATTATTAATAATTATTTAGATCTCATTGGTAGAGATATCTATCTATCCTGTGCACAATTGTATATAGCAACTTCCACATGAAGAAAAAGGGGTGATTATCTTTTTGATTAAACCTTAAGTTTGGCTTGTGTTTTGCAACCTAAAGTTATGACATATTTAACTGAATTCCGATGTCACACCAAGAAAATATTATTTGCATCAATCTATTATTTCAATATTCTGTATTTATAATTTATTTTTATTATTAGTTAAATGATTCTAATTGTTTAATTTTTAGTATGTAGATTATATTTAATTTAAGTCTTCTCTATTAAACTTAGAACTTCAAATATATTTCGAAATACTCTACTTTGTCGTTTCATTAGTTATTATTCTGAGAATATGGTTAATAATGAATTACAACTTCATAGAGTGTGACGTTATCAAATCTACTGTAACGGACAAAAAACGTCAAATCAATTATACGTAGTATATCTTCATTAAACATTTTGCTAATAAATACTTTCGTTATACCTTCAAAAAACATAATAAAGCAGGTAGCTGATAATCACATCAGTATTTTAAACAATGATACCATAAGTCTATCTCCCTCGTTCTCCTTCCATGCGTTTTTCTCTAAAAGATTATCAACTTTGTCGGTACGATACATCAAATTGAAAATTCTAGCAAGCCGATTACATGACGGTCTAACTTTGTATTTCTATTAACTTTGCCTTACATCAGAAGGAGAAGTTAACAACACGGCAACCCATTAAATAATGAACAAATAGAAAGAGAGATATCACACATCAACTGTTTTTCCTTTTATAATTTCTAAACTTAGTTTTTTCCTTACAAAAATGTCAACTGGATGTATAAGTGCTATGAAGAATACTTTCTATATACATACCTAAATAAAATGGAAACGATCTGGATTAAATTTGTAAAAAAAATGTCTGAAATCCAATAAAGTATCGAGTCTTTAGCCTTCGATTCCATTTCAAGTCTTAAGAGTAAGTTTAGTTGTAAATCTTCAAAACAGTCCCATAACCAGACCAATATCCCAGAATGACCAACCAAATTTTAGGAGAAGCTAAGGTCATGTATTGATGTTTTCTTTGCGTGTTGATTCAGATGCCATTTTGATATTTTTATTCTTAAAATTTTGTAAGGACCTTTATTTTTATAAAAGGGAAAACAATGTATTAATTTTATTTTATTATTTTAATAAAATTAAAAATATATTTCTGTTTGGGAGGGGTACAAGCATCGTAATTGAAGGGATTGGCGTCCTAATGCTACGACACTGCTTCAAAACATACACCCGAGTTAAAGTCAACATCTCTACATAACAATGTTTTTAACGGATATGATATTACATTAACATTATACAAGAGTTTTTTAATCTACTCTAAGAACACCTCTAGCGGGCTCTTGAGTACATTTAATTAATTACATTTCTTTTTATTTAGGTAATAAAAATATAATCTTAGACGAAATTACATTTATTCATTCAAAGGACAATAAAATTAGGAAAACAATTTCTACAGCCATAAATTTCAAATTTTAATCTAACTCAGTGACTTAGACGAGTTAATATATTTATTACTTTTTTAATAAATTATCAATTATTCTACAGGGTTCTCAAGTTTTGAATTAAGTTTGGCATCTAGGACCGAGGACTGCAGTCCAGTCCCTTTAATCGGTCCTTAAAAAATGAAAAATTGTTCCTTTGTGACATCATAACAGTTGCAAGCCAATATTAAGAGTGTAAGGACGTACATATATTTTATATTACAATATTTATAAATTTATAATGTATAATTATTCTGGTCTTAGGAAGGTATAAGTTACAATATTATTCTAAAAATCGACTAATTTCTAAGGCTGTAGAAGCTATATTAAGTGGTGAAGAGTCTTCTAGTGTAGTAGAAGAGCCTGTTGATGATGATGAGGCAATGGATCTCTGGAGTGGCATCTCCTATACAACAGCCAGAACCGAAAATTCTTCTTTATTTTTGGCATCAAATAATAATTATCTCAAGGAGAATTGAATGAATATTTTTGGGAATTTATAGCCTCACCGAATGTTAACCCGGAGCAATGGTGAACATCTAAGGGAAAATATTCATTTCCTAAATATTTGATATTTATAAGCAATATGGATGTATACCGTGCTCATCAGTTCCTTCAAAACGATTATTTTCTTCTGCTGGCAGAATTATCACACAAGCGAGAAATCGATTGAGTGGGGAGCTAGCAAAAATATTAATCGCTCTGAATGGAAGCATGGAAAACTAATTTTATTTATTGCCTTTATATTAATTGTTACTTTTAATGTTTAAATTTTATGTATTATATTAATATGAATAAATGATTTAATTACCTAATATTGCCGTCTAATTGTTTTCCACTATAAATTAGAGTAATATATTTCATAATTTCTAAAAAGGGTAGATATTTTATTAGACCGTTTCATAAAGCCACTAACACCATCAGTGGCTAAAAATATTCCACCTACAATTTGCCTTAATGAAATGTTGTCTAGTGTCAACGTCTCTAAAGTCTATGAAAAAGAGAAATTCTTAAAGTGAGGAAAGTAATGAGCTGATGACAAATTTAACCTTTTCTTAAGGAACATTTTTTGCTTATTTTAAAAAGTAGTTAGCCTATAGCGGTTGAAACGATAGGGTCATGAATGAATTATTCTAGAGAAACATGTAATGACCTACGACCGTAAACTGTATAGGAAATGCCTAGATTGAGCGAAAAAAATGTTTCTAAATTGTATAATATTATTAAACCCTTTATTTTTGAATTATCGATATTTTATGAAAAATTAGAGGACTGACAAAAGACAATTTCAAGGAACGACAGTCCTAAGGAACCATCTCAAGGACCGATAGTCCTAAGGGCCGGTCATAAAGACTGATAGTCCTAAGGATCAATTCCAAGGATTGACGGTCCGAAGGACAACAATACCGATACAACACTAGAGCCAAATACTGAAGGTCGAAGGAAATAGGGGGTTTATAAAAAAGCAAGCCGAACAACCCTAGGTAATCTCCAAAGACATCTTTTACTACAGGACTTGAATGGCTCACACAACCTATTAAAGTGCGTGCTGTTTTCTTTAGTTACATTCAATACAAATAAGTGAAGTGAAGAAATTATTATTCAGTTTATTTGGGCATCGATTAATAATAATTATAACTCACTAATCAGAATTAGAAACTCGAACATGGGTTGCAGTTAACTCTTAACTTAAAACTCCGAACTGGGACTTCGAACTCCAGGAGGACTCGATTTGGACTAGAAAACATAAATTTCAAATTTGACTAGGACTCAATATGAAAGATTCATAACTCGTCTAGAATTCGTCGTAAAGATCGACAAGGTTAAGATTTTAATAAGAATCAAGGCTTCAAACTCATTAACTCGCGTACTCAAAAACTCGCGACTTTACTTGGAGTCGTATTATATTGGACTTTACTTTTGAGACTTCACTCGAGCTTATAGCTCAATTCAATTCAATTTGCTTTTTTTCCATTTATCTATCATATCTATATTAGTTGGGAAGCCATGTAATGCGATTTTCAAATTAGTTTCTTTATTTTTATTTGATCAATCTCCAGTTCTACAATCCGGAACAGTGCATGTGCTATTTTTACCCATTTTTTAACTTGCAATAAGTATTGAAAATGAAAGATGATAAATTAGTGACTTACCATTAAGAAATATACCATAGGAGCTAATAAGAAAATAAATAGTACATAGTTCTAGTGGAGTACTCACGCTCATTTTTAGTTTTCAAGTCCTGGAGTAAAATATGTCTTGGTGTAATCTCTTGTTGAAATAGAGGCGTGCTCCATTTTACTTTCATTTCCAGATATTATCTCTAGTCTTTTATTAATTTTGAATGATAATTGATTCACCTAAAGACTAGCTTCAAATAAAGCATTAAACCAAGTGGTGCATCGAAGGCTTATGTCATTATAAGTAAAAAAAATGTCTTAGTAAAAATTTAATTTTTTTTGTCCGCTAGAGGCATTATTAATTCAAGCATTTAGGAGAATAATTTCCCGTTCTCTCGTGAATTAGTCAAGTATTGTACTGTTTTTACTTATAATTACTTCATTATATTTATTCATATACTTTTTGCTTGAATAATTATGGAAAGGGAATTATGACTTAAAATGATTTTCACATACAGCATGGTCAGTAGGCTTCCAAGTAGGAAGATACTTAAGATTTGATATCCATTTTTTTCTTCTTGTGACTTCTTTTGGATTTTTGGAAATGGGAAATTTAAAAAAGCGAACGTTTCCTTGAAGCTTTTGGAAATTTGACTCAGTTCTATTTTTGCATCCTTGGACACTACAATGACCCATTATTTGGGAGTAATTTGTTTCAAATTTGCTTTATAATAATATAAAATATTTAAGACAAAAAAAAAATATATATCGTACGTATTATTACTTATTCAAATTTATTAATACAACGTAGAATAAATAAATGACTGAAGTCATAGAAAAGCGACATCTTGCAAAATATTATGACAAATATTGACCATAATATTTCCTCAGGCTAACGGTGCTCGCTCGATGCCCTACTTGGTTTAATGCTTTAGCTTCAAAGCGAGAAATAAATAGTAAGGGCGTTGGGTAGTACGAGCACCCGTAGAGTTTTTGTGTACCAAATATATAGTGACGTCTATTTGTGTGTTTTAATAAAATAAAATATATATTTAGGCAACAGCATGTTTACCTGCAACGAGGTTTAACCCGTTTAAGCTATTCTGCACACACACAAACATATTTATAAACATGTGCAAAATGCCCCATTACCACATTGCCCTTAACATATATATATTTATAAACTTACAACCCAGGGTGGGGGTGGGTGCAGAAGTTTATTAAACCGATTACGATGATTGAAGTTTATTTTGATAATTATTATAATTAAATATTTTTTACTATTATTTAAATCTGCTAAAGAATTAACTTTGTCAAAGACGAATGGATCCTATATAATGAGCGTTTCATAAGGAGTTTCATTTTGGACATTTTTCATCCTATTTATAATAAAATGTCGGAATTTTTTCCGTGTACAGGATCGGAACCTCACCTAAATCCATAATGATATTACGAAAAAAGTGATTTTTTAAATAAACAAACCGTTTTACAGTAAATTTAACGAACGTCCAATTTCATGTCCATTCATTCCAGTGGGTGTTGTTGACTGAAATTGATTGATCCACCAATTTTCCCGAACCAAAGCATATGTATCATATCAGCATTGTATCTTATACGGCGGACTTGTTCTAGCATCTGTACTTTGATATCGGATTTCTTATTTTCTCTCGAATTGACAGTGGCTTCCAAACATTTATCGAGATATCTCATGTAATCACTTATCCGATCTTTTAATCTTCATTGGGTTTGGCCTACACATTTCTTGCAGCATTTGGTACAACCAATCATAAAAACCAAAAGTGTGGAATTGCATGTAATCACATGAGACAGTTCCTAAGTAACATCCAACACCGATTATTTGATAACCGAAAATGTTTGAACATATGAACAGGTTCTAGATCCATTTGCAATCACTTTTTCAAACCCACTTCATTGACACTTCTTGATGGCCTACTTGGAGTCTCTGGAAAAACTTTTACACAACAAAGTTGATCTTTGATATTTTCTTTTTGTTTGTAAGTTGGCTTTGGAAACATTTTGTCTTTTTTGCCCATGAAAATATTTAAAAACATGATGCCACTTTGCTTCTCATTACAGTACCCCACAATTGGATGAAGAACTTTACATCAAATTTAAAATGTTCCGACAGAGAACAATTGTCAACAATGATATCAAAAGCAATGTTGAAACTGATTAGTTGGCTTGAGTTTCAAAAGCTTCCTTAAATGTGTCGTTTCCCTCATTAATGTTTATGTTGTTGGTTTATAATGGGAGTACTATATACATATATACTTCTTTTTAGAAAATACTTATATACTTTTTGAAAAGAAGTGCATTCTCCATGTATATAGTGCTCCTATATAAACCAACAATATCAATGGAGACAGGTGTAGCATTTGTGGGGAGAGTTTCACTTTCGTTGATCTCGCTGATGGATCTCAAGTAGTCTTGAGTATCTTGGATGAATGTTTCTTGACCTTTTACGAGAGCATTCGAATGAATATCCACGAACTGGCTTATCTTCTCAGTGATGGACTCTTTGACATATAGGATTGGACATCCTAGTGGAAGAATCCCTTCTCGATGGTCTTTCTGAATTTTAAAGATATCCTAAAATCGAGCAGATTTCTTTTTATCGGGGTTCATACATGAAAATTCATCCTTATCAACGAAGCCATTTAATTCCCATAATTCAGATCTTCTTTGATTTCTTTCTTGGCATTTTTGAATTCCTTCTCTGTGACTTATTTGTATGATAGATTATCATTGACTGTTTTAGACGAGATATGTTCATTGCTAAATTCCAAACAGTTATGAAAATGGGAGAGGAAAATACATCCACCTTTATCTGCTACTTTGATAATCAATTGTTGGTTCTTTTGCATTCTAATTTGTTTCTTCAAGGCTTTCTTTCTCGTCTTGTGAAATGTTTGGATGAATACGTTTGGGAGCTGTTCCAATGAGTTCATGAGTTCACATTTGATGATAGAAGAAATCATGCCACTTTGTGTACCTCTGAAAGTACATATATCTAGGGTTGTAAGTACTAAGCCCCTTTTATCGTGCTTTTGTATGACGTTGTTTTCTTTTAGCATCAAACAAATCCATGGATACGGAGTCAAACAGGCGAGAAGATAATAATTGTTGTAGAGGTTGTTCGGATTGAGAAGGTGATAATTCATATTTCCATAGATTCAGAACATGATGAAATCATTTGTTTGATATGTATCCTCAGAAATATAATAATGGAGCTCGTTCTTTTGGTTTCCTAATGTCTTCGTAGATTATTAGTGGTCGGCAGTTCTGTGGTATCGTTATGCTTTGGCGATGGGCAATGATTAAGTTTGATGACTCGATGTTAAGATCAGACCAATATTTGGCGAAGATTCGTCCAGGGTAGTAATCAGGTAAATTATTTATGCTAGTATGATTTTTTCAAAACTAATCTTGTTGTTCGATAAGAGTACGATACAATGTTTCCCTCCCTGGTCATTATATAAGGTAAAAGATCCAAAATAAGATTGATTCATGGACTAGGCTTGTCAAATTTGTTTTCCATAAAAATCGCTCTTTTTTTAAATGATAATATTGCTAACATTATATCATATTCTAAACTAGCGGTAGTACCCAGCATAGCCCGGAGTAATTAGGCATCAACAAAAAAACAAATTTTTCATTAATAATATAGAGGATGACTAGATTTTTAATACATATTATCAAACATGGTTATTATTATGTTCTTAGCTAAATATATCTTTTCACTGAAAAGCTACTAATAAATATTTGGTTTGGATTTTTTGTAAATACTATAATTTTGGGATAAAAATCCGTTGGCAAATGGAACAAACCAATTGTGACAAAACAAAATAAATGATTTTAGACATCTAATTATTTGTAAAATATCAGATCGGATCGGAAAATATTTTGATATCAGCCCATTTCTAGTGTTGATTCAATGTCATACTAATAAAAACTTACACTTACCAACAAGGTTGTGGCATATGTAAAACAAGCTGCAGTTTAACATAATTTTGTTGAATATTATATTAAATAAGCGTTTTGTAATATGTTGAACAAATTTTTGTAACAAAAATATTGAAGGGTTAAACCAATTAATATATAATTTAAGATAGTAGGGACATGTTCCAAATAGTAAATTTGAAAAATGAGTCATTATTTTACAAGTTATAATATTAATGTCCTATTAAAGTTATTATCAATGCAACGTTATTTTGTTATCTAATTTATAAGTCAATGAGTCGAAAAAACAAAAAAATATGATAAAGATAATTAAAAAAAAAAAACATTTATGAATTGTTTTTTCAACAGTAATTGAACAATCAGTACTAAAGCTAATTTCTTCATATTTCTGAGGGCTCAATTCCTAAGGACTCTCTATTTAGTAACTTTTGTGAACAAAAGTGTTCAATGGGAGGTCTAGTAGTCGCAACAATTACTTTGTTGCGGAGGTAAATTGCTACTTATAAATAAATTCAATTTGTTTTACATCAAGAATGAAAATAAATCACCTAGGTATATAGTGTTTTTGCGGATGTGACAAATTGCATCATAATTAAAGGCAATCTTTGAGGCTCATAGTTGGCATTTTTACTATATAAAATGGAAAACGTTTCAAATAATTTTTGATAAAACTTCACCAAATGGCTTTAAAAAAGACTTAAACATTTGTATAGAATACTAATTAATGCGAAATATTTGAATAAAATAAAATATCTTGGTACTAAAAATCCCAATGAAATGGTTAGATTGTAAAAATCAATTTTGTTTTGAATTTATCAGGGACGAAAAAATATAGTAATTAGAGAAAACTATCTTATCTTGACTTTTATTGTTTACTCTAAGGGAATAAAATGTTATAATGATGTAGTATTTGGGGGTCTGATACATAATTAAGCTAGACATTAGGTAGATATATTTCTGATAAACAACCCCTTCATTTGTTGGTGTCGGTTCTTAGAAGATTGCCTCCATGACAATTGTTATAAAAAAATGTCATTTACTAGAAAATTGCCCGGAATTTTTCTATATATGTAGTAATTCTTCTACCGATCTCTCCAATCTATGGAAAGGACTGACTCATGTAAGGATCCGTTTTTGTTTTCCCATCTGCAGAAAAACGGGTGAACATAGAAATCGGCCTTTGAAGCTTCCATTATAAAAAAATTATTATGAAATTAGGAGGGTTCCTTTATGGTTTATGAAGAAGAAGTGGTTGTTTTTAATCTGCCGCGAGGACCCCAGTTTATATTACACAATTGGTTGACTTGGAGCATAGGCGATTCTCTTGAGATTCTTTAAAGTGGTGGTGGGGTTTTTATCATTTTTTGAGGCCCAACGGTTATCCTACACAAATCCTGTGTGCATAGGGTACAATTTGAGAAATGAAGAGAGTTTTTTTATGGTCGCACATCTGCAGATGTGCAATTTATCAAAAGATCCTTCGTGACGAAAATCGTTGACATTTATGGCATGCTAAAAGAAACGAAAATCAAAATGGTCACCTTGGCAATTTTAAGAATGTTTTAGAAGATAGCGGTCATAACGTTACTTTACATCAGCTACAAGCTACTGTGGGGGTGGATAGTCAAATGAATATGGAAAAAGGCAATAATTACTCTGATGTCGATCCTTAATTCTACTCTAAGTTAAACAAGGGCTTAGAATTGTAACTCAGCAACAAATCCTCAAGGCTATATACCTCATTTTATGAGCACATACAAAGTTCAATCTGGTTTGTCTATAATTGTATGTAGTAGAAATTCCCTCCTCAGGACTATAAAAACGGGCGAACTAAAAAATATTATCTATTAGCATCACTGGTTCTTTTCATTTTTAAAAATAATATGATCTACTGGTATGCTAAAAAAACCTAAAATTAACGTTCTTATAATTATTTAAATTTTATAATATTCAGAAAACCTAATATAATTAACTATAACGGTTCATTAATATTGAGTTATCTAATGAGATTATGTGTGTAAGTTTATACTTTAATTTAATAATAAAATGTTAAAATTCACAGGAATGATGTAATAATGACAAATTATGCTAATTTTAATTAAATTTTATGAACATATGTAGTACCATATAAAAATACTAAACAAATATTCCCATTTAAGTGCATATTTAAAAATAAATCAGATATTATGAATGGTTCAGTATCTGTTTTTACTTTGTTAATTGACATATTATTATTTGTAGAAAATATCTTTAGTTGACCTAAAATAATTTTTATGGTAAAATTCTAGAGATATTCTCTTTGTTATAGTATTACTAGCGGTAGTATCCGGCATTGTCCGGAGTAATTAGGACTTGATTAAAAAAATAATTTTGCTTCAATAATATAGAAGATAACTCCACAAGAAATCATCAGTGTTACTCTCTGCTTTTCATGATAAAACTCACAGGTAACTACTCCATACTTATATCAATTCACATGACAATGTTCTCTTCTCAAGAATAATTATAAGTGTTAGCGAATTTTTATTTTTATATGATGTGAAGACTGAGGAACATTTTCCCTAGAGCTCTCACTAACCAAATAGTGCTTTCAGTATGCTACATACAAAACGCATGCGAGAGTTAGTTATAACTACTTAAATGCCCATCAACACAAAAAGAAAAAAATACTATAATTATTGTTTTCAAAATTAATTGTGGATTAGATTTGAAAGGCCAATCGGGCACAATATCAGTATCTGAAATCAAATATAGGTTCTAAACTATAGCACACACTATTGAGTATCATAACTCATCCCACAAATTTGAACACAAAGACTGCAAATGACTCAACTAAAGTCAATGTAATATTGACTTGTATGTATATAGGTATATAGTAAAATAATTAATTAATTAAATTTTTTTTCTTTTCTTGATTTCTTTTCAATATTGTATTTATGTTGAGGCACAACATTTATATATATATTGAACATGTACAATATTTTCTATATTGATATGTATGGTGCTTTCCAAAAAATGAAATGCATTATTGTTTTTTTGCAACATGGTATAGATAATATGCTAAAATTTTTGCTTTTTTAATTAAATTGTAATACTAGTGGGAAAATTACGAAAATTGTGCTTGCTAACCAATTATAATTCCTAGAACCTTACTTTCAGTCAGATTCAATCATTTACTAAACGTGATGATATTAACCTACATTGTTTTTAATATAGCATATACTTGTTCTTTTGACGTCAAATCTTTTATATACTTAATCTAGAATAAATCTTAATGTCACTATCTTAAGCTTAAGCTTAATTGATACACATTACTGAAGAGAAAAAACACATAGTAGTCCTCAAGGGGGAAAAAATTAAGAAAATGTGAGTGAAAACTATCATAAGATATAAATAGTTTTGTGTATTAGTAACTCAAAACTATGATTATCAAATTCCAACAAAACCATCCTACGTAAATATTTCAAATATTAAGATTTAAATATATTTATCCCCATAACGCCAAGGGTTTCATATTTGATACATGAGTTTTGGTATAATCGGTTTTAGTGGGGTTTACAATTTCTTGGCTCAAAAACTTCATGAATGCAATTGATTGTCCAGCGTCGCAAACGTATTGTCTAATCGAAAAAGACCTGAAAATACTCTTGTGTCGGTCTATATTTATTTGGTGTAGTCCAGCCTAGTCATAATATTATTTTTTATAAAACCGGTCTTTAAGATCGTCGGTCTTTAGGACTCTCAGTACTAAAACATATTTAAAAAGAACAAATACGGTTGAGTGACGTCATCAATGACCAAAATTTATTAGTTATTTTCTAGGTGAAACCCCGTGATTTTTTGTTGTATGAAGAAAATCATTCATTTCTATATAAAGATCAGCTAAAACAGACAGACTTTAAAAAAATACATCAATTTCTACCCAAAAACTTCGATGTAATAAAAGTCAAAAAGCTTTGATTTAACAAATTTAAAAATAAACAATATTTTTTTGTTGAGAACTGGACTAGGACTTTGATTTCAAAATATCAGAAAATTCTGGACACCCATTAACCTAGTAGTTGTTATGGAATGATAAAGGGTTGAGTTTGTCTATTTGCGTATTCCATTGTTCATTTATAAATATCATTTTTGTTAAATTGTAACATTTTAACTCTTGAAGTTTATATAAAATCTCGAAAGCCTTAAATGGTGATTTGTTGATTGTTGTAACTGTTCCAATTGTTGTTTTGTTCAATAACAAAAAAAATGCCAAATTTGATTCTGGACAATGACTCTTATAGATTCAAGGTATGTAGTCCAAATTTTTTTGGAAGTATATATGGATATATATATCCATCAAAATTTGTCTCATAGCTTAATTACTCTGGTCAATGCAGGCTACTACTGCTTGTTCGTAATATGGAAACATCATTAAATTAATTAAAATGATCACGCAATAATTCTAATTTTTATTAAATAACTAGATATTTGTCCTATTAAAATCAAAGTAACATGAATAGGAATAATAAATGCTAAGTAGTACTCCGTATTAGCCGATTACAGGCGATAGGTTTGTACATATAATATTAATTTTTCAATCTACATCCAGCATTTATTAATTAATTTCTTTTTATCTGTCGTCTGGAGTACTTACTTAATATTCTATCAAAAAGAAAATAATAAATTATCTACTGGGGTGCCGTATTACTCAAGAGCCTAGCTCAAATCTAAAGTGTTGTTCAATTTATAATTTTAGCTTCCAGGAAAAGGTGAATATCTCATAATATCTAGATATTAAATTTCAATAGGATATGTTTTGGTGATCCTTGATGTGGCTCAGGATCAATTTTTAATCATTTCCATTATTTCCATACATTTTCATTTCCTTTTGAAATTCACTTTTTAAAAATTAATCTCTTGTCAGTAGTTTAAGCATAGTGATTAATAATAACAATCGCAGAGGTCAAGGAGGGAGCAGTAAAAAATAAGTTAATAAAATTTATTGGGACTGCAAAGAAGAACACAAAACTATCAAGATTTTTTGCGTACTTGCAAAAAAAAAAAAAAAAATAGTTATGGAGAATAATTTCGTCGACAAAATAACACTATATATTGAAAATTCTTCAGTGTAGTATTAAAGTTTACAATTGTATGTCCAAACTTTACAATAGATATGTATTATTTCTACTTAGAAATTGAAAATTTGAGTTTGATGAAAAAAAGTGAAAAACAATGAAAAAAATTATTCAGAAAATGACCGATATATCGGTTAAACGTGAGTTTTATCTGTCAAGTTTATATGCAAACAAATCCTTAGACAAATTTATACAAACATTATTTTTATCTAAGAAGCCAATATTAAATTGGAAGTCATTTTTTGCACCTCAAAAAAAACAAAACAAAACAAAAAACGAAATTTCAATGTTCACCAATTTGTTTTTTTCCGTATAACTTTTTTAATTTGAATAAATTTATAAAATGTCTTAATTGGTATAATTTTTTTTTTTTTTTGATACGTCGGTAACTATTTGATTTATAGCTTAAACCTCCTATCACTTTGATCTTCAAAAAACAATTATTGCGTTTTGGGTATAGAATAAGCCTCCCTTATATTCAATGAAAAATTGACGTGGTAATCCCGACAATTTGAAGAACTTTTAGAGGAAGAGCAGCTTAAGTGTCATTACCTTTTCTTAGATGAGCTACAAGATGAAGGAAATAAACACACATCCCACTCCATTTATACCAAGGACATATAGTTTGAAATTACTCCTATGTCAATCCTCTATTCTACTCTTAGTCCAACAAGGAATTACACTTATAACTCCTGAGTAAACCTTCACTGTTACTCTTTGAGCTCTCAGAGTGCGTTGTCCATTGAACGATTGCCGCTCCATCATATCTAGCGACAATATATATGTATATAGGGTAAACGACAAATTATCTTCATTACATTGACCATTTCAAGAATGTTTAAGAGGAGAGCAGCTTAGCTTCATTAGATTAGCTGCAATCAGCTATGAAAGGGGAAGAAAGAAACACAAATCACAATCTGTATATATATTGGACATATAGGCTGGAATTACTCCAATGTCTATCATTAATTCCATTATAAGTATATCCAACTAGGACTCACACTTACAACTTCCCACGAATTTTTCATTCTTACTCTTGGTATTTCATGTGCACACCCATATTACATTATACGTTGATGCCCTTTCTTCAAAACTTAAAGAATAATAATAATAGCTTTGGAAAAGCTACAAAATTGTTCATATTACTAATGATAAAAATATCGCACGCTAAAAAATGCTTATGATTCACAATCTTAGGTATAGCTCATACATCAATAGAGCAAAAGTATACAAATTTTATTGCCATTTATATATATAGTTAAATATATTTAATCATACATATTTATTGTACATAAATATATATATATTATTAGAGTGAGTCGTTTTGAGGGGTTTTGATCAATTTTTTCGAATTTTAAAAACGGTGTATACGGAAAAGTTCTCTATTGGTATAAAAATAACCTGTGTGCATACAATATTGAGATCAAGAGAGTGGATGTCTTCAGTTTTCCAATTACATATACATTTTTAAAATGTGTCTTTCTTCACAGAATTCATTACATTTGAGACCAACCTACTTATTTTTATGAAATGAGTAACTATTTATTAGCAGGACTCGACAGACACGCCAACTCGTGGTAAGTAAAAAAACACAGTCAGACTAGTGTAGGGTGCCCTGTATTAAACCCGTTTGGCTATGTAATGCCGTATCTTAAATACCATATATACCCAGACCATTTGGGTTCAAAGCATTAGTATTACCTTGTGTCAACGTCTCATACGCCGAATATACATTAAAAACAAATATTATGAGGATTTTTAAAAGCCAAATTTCACAATATTTCATTTCCTGGGGTGTTCCGAGATGTTATTAATAAAACTGACATTTTAAAGCGAGGAACAGAATATCAATTCCAGGACCAATCCGATTGTTTTAACATATTTCGTAATGTGCATTATGTCCTTGTTTCTGATTGGAGAAAACGGTATTGTATAGGGGTTTTCTTTCTAATTCAAGCCAATCAAATATCTCCGTTTAAATACCAAGTACATGGGTATTTTATATTTTGTGATATTCCGGCATATTAAATATTTCACAGGGCTAGCAAAACAAGGAAAAAAAGAAGAAAAAAACAACTACATGTAAGTGACGAATTTTATTGACAGTCGAGGCCTTTTTATTAGGCATTGATGATGATTAATTATCATGATTATGTTAGAATAAATTTAAATATTATTATTTCCCTCTTGATGGATACAGATGAAAATAACACGATATGTAACAGAAAATACGAAATTTGATTTCTGGAACCTCTAACTTTTTTCAATTAATACTGTCTATTGTTTTGGTCAGGAATCCAATGTCGGACAATAATTTGTAATCATTAGTGTGGGATCGGTCTAAAAAAAAAAAATAATAATAACAACTGCAGTCCAATCAGTTTGGTCTTAATAAAATTTTCAGTTGTTCAACATAACCTCTTTCAAGTTTAAAGTAGGAGGTGTGTGACTAGAACGTACTTTATGTTCAAGCTATAATTTATTATTTCCTTCGTTTTTATTTTATTAAATCCTAGCGAAGAGTAAACGGAGTGGGGAGGGCTCTAGCACCTCCAGATCATCCCCTGCAGACGCCCCTGGTTGACATATAGCTAGGAATCAAGGACCAAGATATCATCCTTAATAAATAAAAAATGAAAGCCTAAAAAAAAGAAAAAGAAGAAGACATAAGGTATCTCGTAATAATGGATAAATATTCGACTAAATATGGATAAATAAAGTTTCAAATGAATTATGGAACTTCACAATACGTTCAATTGTTCTTAAGTAAGCTATGAATTAATCTTTTATTTTATTACATATTTCCCAATACATCAATTAATCGATTTTTTAAAATTCTGATTTTTGACCCACTCTAATATGTATGTACATACCTATTTTGTGCATGAATCAACATATTAAAGAGCATTTAAATGTAAATATATACTTAGGTATACATAAATATTGTACATATATTATGCTTCTATAAATGTGCCTCCTTTATAGACGATTTGCTTTGCTTCAATAGTTCTTTACCAATTATTATTATTATGAAGAAGATGAAAAAGTAATATTCAATTCGAGTATTACTTCAACTGAAAAAAAAACACACCTCGACTTTACCAAATTCGACAATATATGTGGCCCGTCAATACAAAAACAAGCTAGAATGAGTTTTTTAAAATTGAGTGTGAATGAAATTTGTATTCTTTAACATATTATCATCGATTTCTATCCACAAACCATTCTTATATAGTGATTAAAATTGAATTTATTTTGAAAATGTTAAAAATATAAGAAACCGAAGATCAACATAGTAAACCAGATAATTTTAAGAATTTTTAGAGGAGAACAGCTTATCTGTCATGACGTTTCATTAGTCACAAGCAGGTGTGACGAGGGGGAATATAGCCATAAACAAAGACATATATAAGAATGACTCCGATGTCGATACAAAATTCTACTCTAAGTCTAACAAGGACTTACAATTAAAAATTCTCCAAAAAATCCTTGGTATTATTTGTGTTCTGTCGGTTCTTATTTATTTATCTTGAAGACTTTCAGTTCTTAGGACTGTTCTTTATCTGGATTCTTTCATAAAATATCGATAGTTTATTTAGCCAAATTTTTGTATTGAACAATTATTGAAAGATTAAATAATACGATCATTCAGGGAGTTGATTTAGTTTGCTGCAAGACGGAGCCTCTCTTGATCGTTTTGTAAACAAACTAATATAAGTAAACAACGCCCAGCGTTAGCTTACAGGCCCTGGAGAAATTTAGTTCCTCATTGAAAGTCATAGTATTTAAAGTAGTGTTGTCACCTTAGCAATATTTTTGTACCGGTTTCGATACCAAAATATGTTTCTCCACATCGGTACTTTTGGATTTTTATACTATGAAAATATCAATGTTCTTAAGGGCAATTGACATGCACCTACAAGGACTTCCGAGAAAATTGTTTGGGGTGAGGGGCAAGCTCAAAAATTTGATTATTTTTCATTTAATAGAATTTGTATTTTTCCCTTTTCTTCATAAAGGACAATTTGGTTTGGGATGTTAGGGAAGGAAGAATCTGAAATTTGAGGGGTTACTTCTTTGATTCTTAAATTTTTTTATGACTTAGTGGATTGCATGCACGGGTTCCAATACTAGTTTTGTAAGAAACCGTATTAAATACGTCAGTATCCCAGTATCACTATACAGAACAGTACTAAATTAAATTTTTTGCTCATCATATTTTAAAGAATTTGATTATTTAGAGCTTGAAGATCCACTTTACTAATTCTATTATCCAATCTGGTCAGCAAAAAATCAACTTATAGGTTATAAGTAAATTTTTTGGTGGATTATATATAATTAAATGAAACTTTTATTATGAAAAATTGAAAACAGCACTTTCTGAGAATTTTCCATAGGTGTAAAACTGTCAGAAATCCCTTAAAAATAGGATACCGAGAGAAAATCCCCAGTAGGTACCAAAGATTTGACTATAGGGGCTCTAAAGTAAAATTAACGATAATATATATGAAAGGTTGAGAATCTTTGAAACAATTATGTCCCAATTATACAGTAAAAATATCAACAAAAACTATGGAAGCGACGCCAAGATCTACTATTGCAGAATTAGCTCGAGAAGGAAACGGGCCCAGGTCTATCATCGACTCCATCGGGTATCCTCCAGCAAGACCACCTACGATGTTTTAAAGTGGGCGATGTTACCAGAATGCCCGAAAAGAGACAAAGTGACAAGATGAGGACCCCGACATTCCTTGGCTGCCTGAAGAGGTCAATTCGGATGAATCTAACTAAGTCAATTTCTAAGCTGGTGAAGGACCACTCTATGTGCTCGATGACGGTAAATAGTTGTAGTATGTATTATATGAATACTATTGTCATTATTTACATATAAAGTTAGACAATTAATATAGTGATATGTCGTATAATTTATAATTATCAAATCTATAACAACTCCCCATTAGATTTTATCAGTATTTGGGTTTGAATAACCTCCGATTTCTAAAATACATACATCCACTTTTACCCTTGACAATATCTGAGCGATAATTTTCACGAATAGAATCTATAATCCCATTCTCTCTTAATAGGATCTTAAACTCGGACATGTTGTCCAACTTCAAGCATTGGTAAATCCTAAACACCCATAGAATTTATATCTCAAATCGGCTTACGTTTTCTCTCCGCGATCTTAATTATAGAGTTAGATATTCTTCGTTGTTGTGATTCAGGTGCAAGAATCAGTGTTCGGAGTTTTCTTCCACATAACTACAATGCAGGTGATAGACCACCGAACTGTGTTGAGTTCCTCCACTACAGTATTGCCGAATAAATTTTCTTTCCTAGAGTATTTTTTTACGAGATGTTTTATTCCTTTGAGAGCTTCTACAGCATGTCTGTTGCTTTGGGGATGATATTCCAAACCGTTTGAAGACCGATGGAGTTTAAATCATCATGTAACATTTTAACTTTCCGATCACATTTTTTGAATTTGGAGCCTTGTAAAATTGGATCACGTAGGATCATCCGCTGTATCGATCCACAGAAACTTGGAAATATTTCCCTCATTAAAAATTTCACAATAATTGTCTCTGCAGGCTGACTATTTTGGAATCGTTGAAATGTTTTACAAGTCTGAATTTCTTGACTGATTTCATTCTGAAATTTTTCCAATTATATAATGTTCTAATGAAGTCCTTCAAGTACTTTGGGATGGATTTTCTTTGACAATACAATTCCACAATTGTCCATTAAGATTAATTTCTTGTTAGCCTATTTATGAACAGATAAACAGCACCTTGAGTGCTGTAACAAGATTTTGAAGCAGTTGAAGACTGGCCAAATTTCTCCTCTGAGATCTTTCTCAGACGAAAAACTTTTCGACGTTGACGCCTACAGCAACAGGATTGTACATTGGACCAATCAATTGCTGGTGTTAGAACTTTAACAGGCTCTAATATATTAAAGATTATTTAATAAAGTAGTTTTATGATTTGGGACCTTTTATCTCTTCAAAGTGGGTCAAAACAAAAATGAACAAAATTCCATAATTGTAAGAATTAACTAACTCTCATCAGATTTTGTGCCTTTTTTCTGTTCTTTTCGATGGAAAGGTCGCGAGATACAGTATAGGTAACGATGTTTCCAATGTTATTATACTATAACTAATAATTATATTCTAATAGTAATAAGATTGGTTTATTCATTGTTTCGGAATCTGTAAAAATGTAGCCCTATTCTGGATAATATTTTGTTAAGGTCCAAACTTAGAGTACAAAGTTTGGGCACCCGAAATTTACCCAAATATTTATGTCTAAAGATTCTAACCGACCAGGATCCGAGAAAATGAAAACTTGTCCTATCTTTAATCCTGGGAACTACTACTGTAAGTAAATATAAAATAAGAAAGCCAATTTCTCAAAAATTACACCATACTCTAAGTGTTTCATTAAATAATTTCCAGTATGATTTGCAAAAATTTTCACTCTTTAATTGGTCGTTTGCGTGTAAAGAGTGCAAGGCCTTAATTACTCTATTGCAAACTTTCTTTATATAATTTTTCTCTTTTTCATAATGTTGTGCAAGTACATCACGCTTAAATAGTTATATGTAGACATGGTTAGTTGTAACTTTCTAAAGAGACATGTATCTCTTTTTATAAATAGATTAACGTGACCCAAATTATTCAACTCCGTGAATTCTTTGTAAAAGCAATTATTATATAATTACATATATATTTTTTATTGGTGGTGTTCATAGAGTTAGTTATTTCATTGTTTGTACAAACACTGAACACATACAAGAAGAAAATCTCCCATCCACTGTCATTATAATTAAGCTACTTTTCATGCTCAATAAAATTCATTCAATCCCACATAGAAAAATAATACATACATATATGAGTACATTAGGGTGGTGCTGTTACCCTAAAATTCTTCAATTTTGATAAATAATACTTAATCGTTATTTATACATCTGTAACAATTGACTTAATAAACACATCTGTACAGTTTTATTGAATTATAAAAGGTAGTTCTTTTAAACGTTCGCAATTTTCTCTGGTTCATCCCATCCCCTTACAAGCCAGTTTTAATACAAACACACAATAATGGAGAGCTATTCTGATTTGTTACTCTTCCACGTGAATTGCTCATTATGCTTCCTTACGACAACATACCTCATCTTGTTTTAATCAGGAACAGAAACTTTGTATTTTAATGCTATACCAACGGTAAAATAGACAACACTTTTTTGGCTAAAGTGGTCGGGTGCACTACTCAATTCGTCGAAAAATTCTGAAAACGTGCCAAGCAGGATGGTAATGACCCACTGAAGAGGAAGTCCTGGAATCCTTGAGACCCGGAAGCGTCCAAAATCGTCTGAAGTCCTGGTTTGTTTAGAAAAATGAACAAATAAATTGAGTAGTATCCCGCCAATCGATTAATGCGATCGGTTGCATCCACGTTGTGCCCATTCCACTCTTCATCGTGTCATCAACGAAGACCTACGGTACCACATCTAAGCAAGATGCAAGGAACAGCTCTTACACTGTTTAACATGGAGAAAAGGGACACTCGAACAAAGACTTTTATAAAGCTAAAACAGAAGCTTCCCCGAAAAGTTTCGTTTGGTTCTTCTCAGATGATAAAATTTATGTAAAACCCAGAAGCATAACTTGATGAAAACTAGATGGTTGGTAAAAAGTCCTAATAAAGTTCCTAGGATCATGAAGCCCAAGTTATGACTCGTAGGGTTGTTAGCAGCGAAGGTCACATTATGCCGCCCTTCATCTTCAAGCAGATTCTGAAAGTAAATACAAAGGTGTACATCAGTATTCTACGCACCAAAGTATTTCCCTTGATCCACAGCATTATGAATGACTGACCTGGGATCTGGTAGAAACAAGGGTCACCCTGTCACACACAGAATCGATTTTCTAGATTCTGAGAATGTGTTGTACGTCCTGCCGAGTTCTTATCCTCCTAACTCAAAAGGAATGGAATACTTTATTATTTTATTTGGGCCAATGTTGAATGAATTTCCAATAAAGGTCCCTACAGTAATTTCCCTGAGACCTGGGCAGTGGGACGTTTCTGGGGACGTTGTGAACGTGTAGTACAAGATAACGGTCATTTTATTTATCGAATGTCAAATTTATGTTATAACGTTGATTTTTGTGATAATACCAAACGTTTAGATGAACCATTCTTTAGTGATATTAAACTACAAAGTTCATAATTGACTCAAATGTATCCATGAAATATTAAGTGGTATATATACATACGTAAGCTGCTATATATATTTCTGGTATAATAATGAAAAATGAAAAAAAAATAATAAAAATAATGAAAAAGCGAATATTAATCATAAATAATGGTTTTATTGTTTTTCAAAGTATTCTCCAGCATGATTTAAACACTTTTGCATGCGCTCGAACCAATTGTCAAAGCTCTTTTTCCACTCCAATTGAGACACCTCCAAACATGGTTTTTAAACACTTCAACAGCATCTTTTGGCGACGAAAATCGTTGACCACGTATTTTTTTCTTGATATGTGGGAATAAAAAGAAGTCACTGTGAGCCAAGTCAGGGCTGTACGGCGGATGGCCCATCATTTCGACGTTTTGGCCGGTCTAAAGGTGCTGGGTTGAGCCGATGTGTAAGAGCTCGCATTGTCATGGTGAATAATGATTCGTCTTCTCTTGTCCGTTTTTCGAATTTCTTCGAAGACTTGAGCAAACAAAACAAGATACAAACAAATGGAGATGTACCACTCAGAATTGACCGTCCCACGATGCTGAAGTGGAACAGTCGCCACATGACCAGTTTTGCCGAAGAAACACAAGACCATTTGCTTCGAAGTGCTTCTTCCACGAACAACTTTCGTTGGATTTGGCTCGTCTTCGAAGACCCACACGGTCGATTGTTGTTTTGGTTCGGGCTCATACACATACATCTATCTACGATTCCTCACCTGTGACAAGCTTATAAATGTCTTTTGAAGCACCCCAAGCGTATTTTATCAACATTTTTATAAACCAATTTGCCTTCTTTTGAGCGATTGTCAAATTGTGCGGGATGCAACGAGAACAAACCCTTTTTACGGGCAGGTGTACATGCAATATCGAATATATGCTGGTGAAATAAATGCTCAAGGATGCCTCTATCTCACTTTATGTCACATGAAGATCTTGCATTATCAATTCACACACGGCATCAATGTTCTCTGGCACAACGGCTGTTTTTGGACGACCTTCACGGAATTGGTCTTTGAGCGAGCGTCGGCCACCAGTTTTTCATAGAGCAATAGAATGTTGCTTAATCGCCATACTAAGATTTAAGTTCATCAATGCACTCTTGTCCTGTTAATCCACGTAGAAAGTTGTGAAAAATTATCGCATGAAAATATTCACGACTTAATTCCATTTTTTTGCCAAATTAATTTTTTCAAGTAACTGTAAACAACTTGATCGTACCCCAAAACATTTTGAGTACGATTATCGAACAAAATCTCAAATTTACCAAAGGAAATGTCAAATTGCACCTGCCAACACTTAGTGTAGCCTGGCCAGAAATATATATAGCAGCCTACGTATATTAAGAATAATAATAAATGCCTCTCATGACGTTGTGTTAGATTAGAAGAAAAATAACTACGAAAGGAAGGAGATGAATTCAAGTCCTTCTTTGTATTGTATTTGTCTATAGTCAATTATATGCTAACACGAACTTACACTTATAATTCCTCACCATATCATCAGATATTACACTCCATCATTTACAAGCACAACGGCCTTTATACATTCAAAATATAAATTTGAATTAAAAATTTAAAAAAAGGTCAACAAGAGCTTTTATAATAAAATGTGTCAATTTAAAAAAGAAAAGAGTAAAACTTCTTTCTATTCTAACGAGGCCTTTTTAATAAAATTGTATTTTGTTTTTGACAAAAGTCTTCCCATTTTGTAATAATTTTTCTTTATTCAAAATTTTCCTACTGACATGGCACTTTCTCAAACTCTAATAATCCATGGAGGTGTGTCACACTAATACTATTTTATTGACTAGATTATAAAAGTTAAGGCACCTGAAACAAGTAAACGATACACTCTTAATCCCCATGATATCGAAAATATTAATAATCTATTAAAAGGTTTGCTGATTAGATGTGGCTGGATATATTGCATCAAAATTGGAAAGCTAATACATCGGGGAAAATATCTAATATACGCATCGTATCCGTATACGAAAAAATTCGTAGAATTTTGTAATTTGCTCCGATATTTTATAGGGGACTATAATAAAATTTGTTATTCAATTTTTTAGCCACATGTTATGACTTATGCACTTTTTTAAATGAGTGCACCACAAAGTGTACCTCTTTGATCATTACATTTGAAATGAATTATAAGATTTATTCATTACTAAAGGTTATTAATTTTGTCTTGCATAAAAATTGCTCTTTTTTTAAAACAATTATCTTGCTGACATTACTGAACCGGAATCCAATTGATGAACCCTTATGGTCATTATCTTTGTGCTCTCGGTGTTTAAAATTAACAACATTGATTAGGGGAGCACCATCCTTGAGAAATGTCTCTAGCCATGGACCAATTATCGCATAAGAGCAGAAACTTATACCTTTCAAAGAAAATGGTGCTCTCTCTAACACGTTGTATATGATGCCAAAATGGTGTGATACTCAATTTCCTCGCTTTATGAATATGCTACATTTTAGAAGACAGGATCAGCAAAAATCCCCATTAAAATTTGCCTACGGTTATGGATTACCTAAAAAACTTAAAGTTATAATTTCTGTAAATATACACCATTTTCGATCATTTTATTTTCATCTATTGATATAATAATAATAATTTTCGATAATCTATTTTACAGTATTTAGGGTCCACCCTGTATATACACAATGCCATTTCTTATTCAAAAATCATCAAATGAAAAAAGAAAATAACTCACAAATGGAAAGAGACAAACATAAAACTTTGGAGAAATCTTTATTTTGATTTTTATGCATGTTATTTCATGTTTTTATAATAAAAAAATTTATGGTCAAGTGTATGAATGAATTTTCTTTTATTCTTTTATTATTATGTTGTTTTATTTTATTTTATATTTGACCACTACTATTGCTACTCAATATTCGGAGGTTGGAAATTTTTATAGCCTTCCTTTCATTCCTTTATATTGTGGTTTGTGACATGATATGTATGTTATATGGTCATGTTCTTCTATATTTTTATGTAATATAATATTATATCGTTTGTGGAAAGGAAAGGAGAATTGAAAACCATTTATATAAAAAATAAATGTAAAAAATAGGATGCCGCATTTTTACTTTCTATGTACTTATTTTCTATTGCGGTTGGTTTCCTTTCTTAATCCTGAGTATGTTTTACAAACTAATTGTAAACAGTACCTGTTGTAATTTTAATGATGACTCACTTTATATTCTGTGCAGACTTATTCCTTTATTATTCGGTTCCTTCATATTTATATATATATAAACAAAAAAGAAAATATAAATATAATAATAATTAAGTCCAGGGCAATTACGTACAGATACATAAAAAAGTCCTGTAGTTTAAATTTAGTGCCCCAGAGTTTAACCATATCTACTATAAATATAAATGCAGAACAAATTTACTAAAATATCCAAATTATGTGTAATCCATAAAATTAGAACGATAAAATATGATACTAGGACAAGTTTTTCCTAAAATTCTTGATTATTCTGTTAAAAACTCTTCCTTTATTGAACCCCATAGATGGAATAAACTTGATCACTTCTGATGCTGTCAACCATGTATCCGTTCCTATGTTCAAAATTTTCTGTAATAAGGCCACATATCTCGCAGATGCAGCCAAAATTATACCCCTCACTTCTTCCGCAACAATCGGTTCATATGACGTGAGACTGTTCGTAATAAGCGCTTTTAAGTTGAGCAGAGCAAAGTCAATTGCTTTGGTTTCGCGTGAAGCTCATTTTTTCCTTCGTGAAAGTTCAAACAGCACAATCGCTTTCTGAAACTTTTCATCATCTCCACGACCCACCAAAACTTTTACATTTAATTTTACAAATTTCTATAGAATGGTTAAAGATGGGCAATCTACAAAAGCATGGACTACGTCATTCGATATCTTACCGCAGTCCTTACGAGGCCTCGAGATAAAAAAATCAATTAGTGGAAATTTGTAATTGCACTCTGAATTTTTTCCCCGTCATTTATTCCTCTCAACGATGACTTGATTCTACTTTTCCAGTTTTCGGGGAGACTTAATCGTTTATCGTAAATCAAAACTTGAATCTCGCGTCATTGAATAGATCTGAGGAGGGAATATCGTGTCTAGCTAAAGTGCAGTAACTTCTAATTGCATTGTCTTCTAAAATAGATGGATCCTTTAATTTCCTAAATAAAAACTTCTTACTGAGAACAATATCTACTGTTGAGTCGTCATTAAAGACAGGATCATTAGTCCAGATAACTCGTTGAGCCGCACCCCATACATGAAACAGTGTCGTGGTTTACATCGTTGGTAAGATTGGTTCCCATCATAAACCTTTCATATATTCTGGTTTCAGTAATTGTCCTTCTCCATTCTAGTGAAGGATTCCCCGACATGTCTAAAAAAAACTATTTATTTACGGAAGGATACTTTATAGATTTGGGTCTTTTATGACCTTGATGTAGTTTTTAAAAGAAAAGTCTACCTAGCCTCTTCCTCCATAATCTCCTTTTCTGCAACTAAAGGACTTTATAAATTACTGCAGGAATAACACGAGTATTGTATATGTCTATTCTTTTTGTATATTTAACCTCCTCCAGAGGTTTATTTTTTGATCTACTGTTAACTTAATTTGGTTCCAGTTATCTTCAATTACTCTCCCATGTGATGCCTAATATATCAATCTTCTTTTTTTATATTGCAGCTTCCAACTTTGAGCTCACGAGTAGGATTCCATAAACCGATAGGTATAATAGCAGTTTTACTCAAATTCAACTCCAGACCGGACCTCTTCCTAAATTTTCTAAAGAAATTTAATACTACTTCCCGCCTCTTTATTAATTAAGCCTCCGGACCTGCTTCCACTGTCATGGTAATATCATCCGTATATAAGTCAATGAGATTGTCAATCGCAGCAATAATAAGAAACGGAGCAGAAAGGATATCCCTGCCTAAAGCTTTTATTCAATTTAACTAATTTACTCTCCATAGATATTTCTATAGAAGTTGTTGACGTGCCATTAAATGGTAGTGTCGGAACTGGATTAAAAAACTGCTTTGGAAGCAAAACCCTGACCGCTCTACGAATTTGCCTATGAGAAATCGAATCAAATGCTTTATAAAAATCAACAGCTAAAATCGCACCATATTTATCTCTTTTCCTTACAGAGTCGATAGCAGCCTGAATATTGCAAGAAACATCTGATATTTTCCTGTCTTAAAAAAAACAACTTTTTGTGTAACTCCAATATTTTTATTCAAATTGGTTCCTTTTGACGAGCTAGTACTCCAGAGAGAATTCTATAGGATTTGTTGAGAACTGTAATAGGCCTCCAGTGATGAAAATCTGTTCCATCCCCTTTTTTTGGAATGAGATTAATTTTCCCTTCCTCTGCGTTTTTGGCATTTTCCCGAATCTTCCCATGTAGTAACCAATTTTTTGTAGATAAGGTGTAACCCTGCCCGGAAAAAGTATAAAAAAAATTGCCCGAAGTACCATCATGACCTGATGCTTTACTATCCTTCATATGAAATTTAATGCAATGAACGATATTTTCTCTTGCAAATATCATATTCTCGGGATTACTTGCGAATAGTTTTCTTTTAGGCATTTTATTTCTGTACCTACTATTTTCTGGAGTCTAATATGAAAATAATTAACAATATCACTCGTATTCGTGAGAACTTTACCCATTTATTTTAGTTTCATTATTCTCTGCACTGAGAAATTCTCCTTTACTGACAGCTGTTTTAGTCTAAAATGGGCATTACTCTCCCAACTACGTTTTTCCTCCACTTCTTCCTCAGCAACTTCAGCAAACCGAAAAATTGACAGAGTCTCCCGAAACTGTTCTAGAATTTTTATTTCAAAAATTAAACTTACAGTAACTTCTATAATTCTCCACAGCATCTGTTTTGATTGATTTGGTGAAAATGAATCATAACAAATTCTAGCCAAGCACGTCCTTAGTTTCACCTTAAATTTATCTTCTTCCAGGATCCATTTTTGTATTTTAAAACTGTTAGGGTTCCGTTTTCCATGAAGTTCCATAATAATTAACTTATGATTGGAATAAGGTTCTGATTTGTATGAAGCTGTTTTCAACAAACTGCCTAACTGAGGAGAAAGCAAATCCATATCAATTCTTGACATCTGACTTCCTTTTCTCCAAGAAAATACATCGAACGGACTCAACACACGGATGATATCTACAAGACTAAACCCGCAAACTAAATTTCTCATAATGGTTATATTCGGGTGTCGAGTAAGAATTCTAAAAAGATCAACATTTAAATCACCAATCAAACTAAAAGGCAAAATATCTTTCCTTTGATTATTAATTATAGCCTGAAAGAAAGAAGAGGATTTCTCACTGGGGCCAAAATTATTTAAGATACAAAGTATCCATCCATGGACGTTTATTCTTTGATACAAGAAACATCCTCAAGTCTACACGTAATCAGAGGTATGACTCCTATATTCGAACCATTCCCAGTAAAATAATACCAAAAGCTTTTGGTTAAACAAATAGGACAGTTGCTATAACACGAGGAAGAGCTCTCCGATTTAATGTCTTGAAGACAAATGATATCGGGATCCAATGACATCAAATAATTCATAAGTGCATATCTGGATCTTCTATCTTTACCACCTCGAGTATTGAGAGAAATGGTCCGGTTAATCCCAATGTTTAATTCTAATTCATTGGAAATTCTGACAGTAAATTAGTCCTAAATTTTGATTTGTATTTTTTTTTTTTTTTTGGAAAGCTTCATTTTAATATACAGGTGAATGAATAAAAGAATAAGCTTATTTCTTATACTACATAATATACATTTTATTTACAAGACATGTTGTGAATCCCTTTGTGATGCATCTTCACCTTCATGTGTTTTTTTTTTTTCAACATTCTTTATTTGGTTTATATATTATATAAAACATACATATATAAATAAACCGGAGTGATTGCGTAAAAAGTACATAAATAAACATTATAGTTTTTACTTAATGCTCCGGGGTAGAATTTCAACTAATAAGACACTATTTTTCTTTTCCAACCCATAGGGAGGCCCAAACGCTAACCATGCAGCTCCCAGAATCCATTCACAGCTGCATCAAAGTTTAGGGGGCCATCTTAACGTGACACGGGCATGGCATTGAATAATATTTTGAAGAATTAACAAGTGGAAATCTTATTCTGCCATCGTTGAGCAATTCTTCTGAATTTAAATTATGAACTGTTAAAATATCTTGTGTGATTGCATGCTCTTCTAAAATTGTGGGGTCCTTTAGATTTATAAAAAAGAAATTTTTATTTATATTTTGCCGAATTATATGAACACAGGCGTGAGCATCCAAATTATTCTTATAAGATGTAACTTTGTTGGTCATATTAGTACCCATCATAAGCCAAATGTACAGTTCTCGGTTCGTTATACTTCTTCTCCATTCTACTGCTGGATTTCTTGATTTTAAATTTTCGGGACAATACGAGATAGTTGGGCTACTCCACCACCTATATGGGATTAATATATTTTCATGGCGTCGATATAATTCTTATAAAACAAACAATTAAGCCATTTGTTTTCTTCTAAATAGCTTTTTCAGCTAGTTGCGGACTTGATGTAGCCTTACATAAAATTAAAGGCATTACCAAATTTTTATAAAAGTCAACTCTTTTTTGAAAGAAAAACTTTTCCAAAAATAAATTCTTTCGCTGACGGAGGTCCGAATTTCGTTTCAGTTATCTTCATGAATACCACTGCTATTCCATTTGATACCCAAAATTTCCACCATTCTTCTAACTTGAAAACTTCCGTCTTTAAGATCCCCTTCAGGCTTCCAGGAACCCAAAGGTAAAATAGAGGTCTTATTTTTATTCATAGCCAATCCTGTTTTTTCTTAAACCTTAAGACTTTTATTCTGGCAATTAGCTGAGACTCAGAATTCGGTTCTACGGTTAAAGTGACATCATCTGCATACAAATCAATAATATGCTGAGATCCCTCAAAGCTAATTACCTCTTTGTAACACATAAAACAATTTCTTCAATTGCAGCCATGAAAAGAAGTGAAGCCGAGGGGCATCCCTGACGACAGCTCTTTTCTAAGATGATTGGCTGGCTTTCTAGTCCATCCAATCAGATCGTCGAAATGCCATTATATAGCAAAGCTCGTACAGGGTTAAAAAAGCGTTTCGGAAGTAGCTTTTTATCATATCTAAGAATTTGCCTATGTAAAATAGAGTCGAAAGCTCTGCAGAAGTCTATTGCGATTATTGCTCCAAACTTCTTCCTACTGTCCACTCTATCAATTGCAGCTTGAATATTGCATGAAACATCGGAAATTTTCCTTTCTTTAAAAATCCTTTTAGTTCAATCCCATTTATTTTTTTGTTGAGAATTGGTTGTATCTGTTAAGCCAATACTCAAGAGAGAATCCTACATGATTCATTGAGAACAGTAATTGGTCTCCAATGGCTATAGTTTTTCCCATCTCCTTTTTTCGGAATCAATGCAATTTTTCCTTTTGGTTATGATTTGGTTAGTCGTCCAAACTTTTCCATAGAACGTCCCGATTTTTAAAAGATACGGGAACGACTTCATCGCTAAAATTCGAATAGACTTTATCCGAGACTCCATCTAGACCACAGGCTTTATCATCCTTATAATAATTTCCAATATAGTTATGTATAATATCTTTGGAGAAGATATAGTTCCCTTGAAGAGTGGAAATTACATCTCTTTTCGTTTGAAAAGTGGCCTCTTTTTGTGCCAACAATGTTTCGAAAATGGGAATGAAAGTAGTTTAACACATCTACCGGTTTAGTTCAAACTTTTCCTTCATGAATAATTTTTATAACACTGGGGGCAGAGTTTTCTTTTATTTTCAGTTTGATTAAGTTCAGGTGGTCAATCCGTAGGGTATCCTTCCGTTTCAATATAAAATCAGGAGGAAGAATACAAATACATTACAGGCAGGGCGTCCGTGTGACTCACAGGCTGAGCGAGGGAAAAGGAAAGTGTTTCTTTATCATAATGAAGAGGAAAATCCGTATATAAAGGGATCCTTTAATAGGAGCCTTGGATGACAAAATTACTAATTAGGGCCCAATATTAGCACTTAACACTTTTAAAGGACACTTGAATAAACACTTGTTGTTTCATTGGAAATTAGAGATAAATTTCAATGTTAGAAACAGTCTCTAACCTTTCTGAATCTTTTTTTTTTTGTAGCGAGGAAAATATGATACCTTCATTCTCTACAAATATACATACCAATTAGTTTAAAGTTTTTGGAGTTTTAAAAAATTCAGAAATTCAGAAAATTAATCTAGAGCCATATCTGATTCCAAAAAAATATTTAAATCCATATTGCAGCTGAATTAAACATTTTAGAACCAAATACTATATAGTAGATAAAGTTATAATTAATTAAACTTGGAATAAGTTACTTTGATTAAAAAACAATGAAAATTCCGATACGTTATTCCTTTTCTCTTGCACTTGATGTGTGTGCATTCGCGCCCAGGCAATTCCTAGAGAAAGAAATATACATATATATATATGTATATGAATTTTCCCAAAAGATTCCAAAGGTTAGATGGAGTAATTGTAATACTTTAATGCATACCTCACCTTAATCAGTACATCTCCATCTAACCAATTAAAGGAACATTAAAAACAAAATTCGTTGGTCTTCATCATTTAAATTACATCTTTTCTTAATTTCATGATTTTATATAAAATATAAGTTTATATTTGAAATCAGAAGTACATTTTGCAAAAAATAAATCAATTTTTATGTGGCTTATTGTTTTTTTCTCGTTTTTTTTTTCATATTTAAAAGGTTTTATTTTTTTAAAACCCAATGGATTCATCAGAAGCGTAAATTATAAATGGTATTTCATTTGCATAAAAACATTTGTGCCCCGTTAACACAAAAGCAAGCTGAATTAAGTGTGAATTACATTTGTATTCTTTTACAAATGATCGTCAATTTCAATCAACAAAATATTCTTATTAACGATTTGGATGTGCCACAAAGTCATAAATTTAATCATAATTGAAGGAGAAGGGATTTCTCAATGTTGCTAAGTTATACTCATAAATGTTCAATTAGTCTTAAATAAATTCCATCAAATGCCGTCAATAATGAAAAAAACTAAACACTTGTATTGAATACTACTTGATGTCAATGATAAACATTGATATTTGCATTAAGTTAAACTAATATGTACTGAAAATCCCTATTAAACGTTTAAATTTGTACAATTATTTTTTTGATCGATTAAGGATAAGATTAGTAGGATAATTAGAGAAAAATATCTTAGTATTTCCATTGTTTAACTTAATTTTTATCTCCAATATGGAAATAAGATTGTATAAAGATGAAATAACACATTCAAATATACTTTAGGGTTACATATAATAATTATTTATTATACCTTCAAAATGACACTAATTTGAGTTTTGTATCCTAATTTGTTCCTATTTTATGGTAGATTATGCGTTTCTAAGGTTTTGTATGGCTTTGACTTTTGGTGTTCACTCTCAAAGTTTAATGTTCTCTTACTTTTAAAATATATATCTTCTTACATTTTCCCGTAATCCTGCTTACTAACAGAGAGACACACTTACCGAGGTGATTACATCGTTAGCGTAGATAATTAGGAATAGAGGGATAATATAAATCAAAAAGGAGTCTCAATTGATCTTCACTTTTGTTATTTTGGCCATAAAAGTCACATGAAAATAAAATGAGAAATGCAAACATTAATTTAAGAAAATACATAGAATGAGATCCGTAAAGGTACATTTCAAAAGAGAGGAAAAAGTGTTAATAAATTACTATTAAATTGAATTTATTCATATAAAAAAGAAATCTATATAAATGAGTAGGGATATGATTTTTGTAGATGACGAAGAAAAGGCGGTATTGAGACTAATGCTGTTACTGAATTAAGACACTTGCTAACCTCAATTTTATGATTTTTTTATATGAATTACTGCTACAAAAAGGAGAAACTCCTATATTTAAAATAACATTATTGCATTGAAATTATTAAAGATATATTTATAATATTTTATAAAAATACAGCTACTTTTTCAGTGAGAGATATTAAAACCGACAAAAAAATAAAAAAAAACAACACACAAACACTCAGTTAGATTTTTTTAACACTGTGCTCCCAGTTGTTAAGAAGTTTTGCTCTGTTTTTCCAAGGAGCAAGTGTTTGAGTAGAGCTGTGATATTGCATGAGCTTGAGACTTTTTACAATTGGTACATGAGCTGTGTGTTTGATTTTTCAAAGCTGTCATCATTACTACTTTAATATCAAGTGAAAAATCAAAGTATAAAGTAATACCTAGTGCTTGAAGGACAAAAGTAGATACTGATGATTAGTTACGGAGTTTATAAGTATAAGCCCTTGTTAAATCCAGACTATATTTGAGGATCAACATCGGAATAATTCCTACCAATGCCCTTGTAAGATACGGAAGGGGCTTTGTGTTTATGTCCTTTATCTTCGAGCTGCTTATAATTAATCGAATGAAACGTTTTGACAGCAAAGCGGTCCTCCTCCAAAACGTTCTTTAAATTTTTAGGATTACCATGTTGTTTATTGGTTTCTTTTCCTTTTTTTTTTAATTTACAACTGTAGTTATGAGTATGACATTATTCATAGCATTTTGTCAATAGTAAATCATTTGCCTTTTTATACCTATCATACAGCATTTGATGTCATCAAGAAGGGGAATTATTTTTCGCACGCCGAATAGGATCATTTTTTGAGTACATTGTATAAGTTTGGCCGCACGTACGTCATGTTTTCTTTTTCTATCTCGAAATGGGAGACAACGACAGCGGATCGTCGAAATTCAATTACCGCAACCTTTTAATAATAAGGAAATAACTTGAATATATACTATATTATTTATTAGATTAGGAGGAAAGGGATAAGAATTTTTTCGAGATATTCGGACAATTAGTACTTTGGAGGATAATGAAAGTATTTGGGAGATCTCATTTTGTGGAGGACGTCGGAATTTGTCCTGTATGAAGTATTCCGGGAGATGGGGGGTTTGGATTCGATCTGTGGAGTGATAAATGAGACTGGTTGAGATTAATTAAGTAAAGCACTACTACTATTTTTTGTACCAAACATTAACCATTACAGTGTTAAGATAAGAACTTCTATGTCTTCAAATCAATTTCCTCCTGAAACAGAAAATTACTACAAACACATATAAATAGAAGTATGGAGCACAAACTTTAATTATTGCCCTGGACAATTATTTGAGCAACTGTGATCGATTGATTAGAGATCTCTACTCCAATAGAATATTCTTCGCTTTGCTACACTTATTGATGTTATTTACTTACTATTACAAGGTTGGGATAATTTAATTTCAACTCTCCGTTGTCGCTGTCTCAAATTTCAAAATAGAAAGAGAAAGTATGACATGCTCGTAAATTTATACAAAGTACCCATTTTTGTTTAAGAATAAGTAGGATGCGCATCGAATAAAAGTGTTTATATCTGCCTTCTACATTAAATCCCTGGTATATGTTCTATAGAAAAACGAAACACAAAGGCTACATTACGTGATTATTGAGAAATACTGTAAGCATACATCAAAGTTATTTGGCGATCTAAGAAAGAAGGTGATATTATAAATATTATTTCAATTTCAATGTAGGAAAAACAACAAATAATGACACATCTTTGTATGTATAATGCAGTTTCAATTAAAATATGATATTATATTGTAAAAATCTATCGCAAAACAAAACTAAAAAAAGCTTACTAATTTTCCTTTCCAAATCTTGATGATGATGTATGGCTATTCTAATGAGATTTTCTTTTGAGCTTCATCTCTTTCTCTCTATAGATACTTCTTTTTCATTTATTTCTTTTTTGGCAAGGTTGCAAATTTGAGGCACAAGTAATGATAATAGTATGTTGAATAAAACACTCCTTTGAGAGAAATATATTATTTTAATGCACTTCTTCAAGACTTTTGTACCTAGATATTTTAAATATTATGTTTGTACAGTGTGTTTAAAAAAAACCACGGGAAATTTACTTATCCACTAAAATAGGCTTCTATTAGTAGCTGTCAGATACTACTAGATTCAATTGCATGCTGTGATGAGTGTTGTGTTGATCCTTATTTAGGACTAAAGACTCCAGTCCTATCTGCTTCTGTTGCATTCCTGTCTTTCAGTCCTGGATATTAGTTCTAAAACTGATAAATTTTGGTCTTTGATGACGTCAATCAACTTTATTTCTTCTTTTTTAATCAGTTTTAGTACTGACGGTCCAAAGGACCGATCCTATACTGGTCTGGACCGAATAAATAATGACTGACACAACAATAACTGTGATCATACACTAAGATCTATCCAGTAGGAACTTAAATCGAGAGGGAAAGTTGTCTGAAGCTCGTAATAGCACCATTATTAGCCCCTGGGATCTCACACTCACACACTGAATCATTGTCATAACTCCACGAGTTATATGATGCTACTAATTGTACCATTATCAGCTCCTAGAGTATGCTCTTGATCTCACTAGGACCCAAAAGGGTTTTTCCCTGATACTGTCAAACTTAATTGATGAATTTGAACGGTCGATCAGACTCAGATATGCAACTGAGTCCTTCTTCTAACTCCACAAGTTTCTTTACCTTGTAAACAAGGGTCTTACCCACGTTGTCAACAAATCTCCTTGACTCTCTGTGGCCATTGGTCAAAATAGCTGCGACAGGTTAATGTTTTATTTCCATTTTTACTAGTAAGTTAGCAAAGGAAGCTCTAATTTTGACTTTAAACACCTCTTTTAAAGGTCTTGTTATTATTCTTTTTTTGATCAACCAGGACTTTAAAAATTATATATTCAATGCAACCTTCTATAAATTGCATTTTAAATGTATTTCTGTAAATACCCTTTGGGTCCTTGTGTCATAGTAATCAGACCCAGAAGCTATGAATGGTGCAATTAGTAACATTTGAAAGCTTTCTCACTCGACTAAAGCCTCAATAGCATAAATGAATGTAATTGAATCTTGAATCAGTTAATAATACAGAATCATCATAATACTTATCCCAAGGGTCTACCAGGTATTTGATCTCAATTAATGTGACATCATTGGAAAGATCTATTTAAGTTCTTTGAAATGATGTATGAATTAGCTTTGTAGATTTTAGAGTTGTCAAATTTTTTTGTTTTGGGAGTGTTTCTCTGCTATGGGGAAATGACGACTTCAACACATTGAAAACAGGATGGAAAGACCATGTACCGAGAAATCTTTTGTGAAAAATTCCTTCCTCAATGCAGAGCATTTAAAATGTGGGTCCAGCACATTCAGGTAATTGAGTAGCTTTAAAAGTTTATTTTTAAACTTACAAAATCGGCGGGGGTCAAATACTTATTTACAACGCATGAAGAGACATAATTAAAAGCTCAAGCTAAATCCATTTGTTATTTGTACCTGATAAAATGTCCTCCTTATAGAATAAATACTCTGTATTTTTAATACTATTATTTAAATTTGTATTCATAAATTCAAAATAACAAATAATCAATTGACTTTTGTGTAATAAACTTATAAATGAGAGTGATCACTATTTTTGAAATAATATAGTATGAACGAAACATATCTATGGACCACTAAAATAGATTTTGGTCTCACTTTAAGTCATTCCAAAATCGCCAGGGCCATTTAATTTTTTCTGGCTAACTTTAATATGATGCTGCCAAAATATATTGGTTTTAGATATGCCCCTAACTATAACTCACTATGTTGATGTATTAAAGGAAGTTGTTCATTGTCTAACGGTGACATAAACAACTAAATAAATAACCTACTGCATCTTAAAGTTTTGGTCCTTAAACTTGTTTCAGTTATATTTGACCTACAGGAAATGCATATTTTTTGAGACATTTCTATAGTTTGTGATTGAATTTTTGATAATGTGTGAATAATGGATTAGTTTTGTTAGCTGTTTATTATTTTTTTGCAGATTATAATTATTTTGGGGTATTGAAATATTGGGATGTACAGGGTTCATCTGATTTAGTCTTACACATTTTATTATTTTCCAGTTTTCAAGAGTAAATTTTAAACAAGAGATTTTGTGAGGACACTTATTTTACAAAATTATTTGAAAATAGTGTTCAGCAGAATTTCAATTCCATATGTGAGCCCTCAGCTCAAATAATAGCCTTCATACAAGGCCTAAATCTCTTTCAAACATTGACTATGTAGTGAGGCTTGAGCTTCGTCCACTCCATGTTGATGGAAGCCTCTAAAGACTGGACACTCTTCCCAGGAGTAGCACACACCATCTCCTCCAAACGCGCCTACATAGAGTAGTCCAAGGGGTTCGCGTCTGTAGAGGAGGGCGGCCGCATTTTGAGGTGCCAAAAGTCCAGAAAGTTGTCTCTCAGGAAGGCTTGGGTCTTAGTAGCGCGAGGACATGGAGCTAGGCCTTGAGTGAAGACAAAGTTGTCCCCCAACTTTTCCTTGCCTAAGGTAGTACTTTCTTATCCAGAAGTTCAATGTAAGCATCTGCATCGAGTTGCTCTTTCCTCTCCACAAAAATGGGAGGGGAGACTTTGCTTGTGCTAGCCACTGGATTTTTTGTTCTGAAAAAATGTATCACTAAAACTGAGACATTGTCTGGATTTTCAGTTGTAATGTAGCGACTTTTTTACAGTTTTATTACAGTGGCATCATCGGTGAAATTTTTTTCATCAGAAAAGAGCAAAACTTTCCCTCAATTTTTGTTGGACTTGAAAAAATTTAGGATCTTCTTTGCTCTTTCCAACCGTCTCAGCTTGCTCTATTCCGAGATAAGTTATCTTGTTGTCCTCCTCTATTATTTTGCTCTAATGTCATTTTGCATTGATAATAATTGAATGTGTACCACTGGTAAGATCAACCCTGTATATACGAGTATATATGTATAAGAAGTAAAAAATTAATTAGGATTTTCTCCTTTTCTTATTTTTTTGTACAAGATTGTTTTTATGTTGATACACCACACATGTTCTATAAATGGACATCTGTCGTCTATTACATTTTATATATAGTGATCACTCTAAAGTACACTTACTTGCAGATGGTCACATGATATTGTTAACAATTTGTTTGATACTTTCATTCCAGTATTATTAACACGTTCAATTTAATATTCCCTAGATAGATCCATGTCACTTAATGCTTATTTCTGATAAGACATAGGAATGTATGTATGTTTTGTTTATTTATTTTACCTTCATAATAACCTTCTCCAAATTTTGAAAGTGAATCAATTCCCTACAGAATTTGTATATTATCCAACTTTTCTCCTTTGCTGTTAGCCAGAAGTGACTTTTTATTATTATATTTCATCATTCTTGATTAACAAAATGTGTTAAAATTCATTATTTATTCATTGCAGTTGTTTGTTGATTTGTACCTATCAAGATATACATATTGTGCACCTAGAGTGGTATAAAATATAACCTTCCATTACAGAATAATAAAAAAATCCGAAGAATGAAATGGTATCCCTGACCATTAAAAGAAGAATTGGGAGAAGAATATCTTAGTTGTCATGACGTTTTATTAGATTAGCTTCAAAACAGTTATGAGAGAAAGGAGTAAAATAAAAGCCTCACTTCATATTAAGCAAGGAAGGGGGAGGAATTCCTCCGTTTTTGATCATCCATTCTCCTCAGAGTACAACAAGGATTATAACTCCGACACAAATCAATCCTCAGTGTTACTCTCCATCAGTCATGAGCAAACTCATTTGTGATTACTTTAGCTTGTACTTATATTTTCTGCATTGCAGAGCAAAATGTTATAAAAATATGATAACCTTGAGAGACAAAATTTCTTTGTGAAAGAGATCAGTCTATGTTTCTTGCGAACATGGGGTTGCTAGGACCTTTTTTTTTAGGGTGGGGCTCAATATTTATTATTATTTCTTTTTTACTTTTAACACATAAATATTCTAAGAAAAGAATACATACAGAGTGGGGGGGGGAAACTTGTAGTACAGCAAAAACGGGATTTAAAGGAATCAAGAAAAAACAACTCAAAACTAATTTGTGAATAAACAATATATCTAGGTATATTTTTTATAGAATATGTCCTCCTTTATATGTAATAACAGACTCGACACGACGGTGAACATATTGACAGCTTTTGAAAATGAAGTCCGTCTTCATGGTATACCAAACTGTCATAATGGCATCTCGAAGCCAGTCCAAATTTGGATGGGATGTGCAGGAGACAATTTTTTCCAAAAAAACACCAATCACCAAAGTCTAGAGGATAGAAATCAGGGCTGGAGGAAAGCCACATTGAGGCAGGCCAGAAGTTAACCATATTGTCGCTGCAGAAGTTTTGGTTCTTACGGCCTGTATGCTTCCATTCCCCTCCTTGATGGACTACTTGATGTTGTCAACGTTCTCTGCAGCCTTCTCAGCACTGGCACATGTGCGGAGGAGATCGCAGAGGCGTTTTTTGTTGTTGTACACTTATTACACAATATTTTTACACTTAGAGACAGGGGATGGAAACAAAGTCTGTTTATCTTTATTTGAGCTGTCGTTTGCTGACACAGTAAAGCATCGTAATTAAAAATACCACGGATAAAATATTATTAAATGCTACTGTAAGTTTTGTGTCCCCACTCTATATACATGAAACATAGGATTGTAAAACTTAAACCTTTTTTAGTCTGCAAGTTATTTTTTTTCTGTCAATCTGAAACAGTATTTTTTATTTTCTAATACTGATAATTGTGTTTAAGGAGAATGTTATAGTTATTTTATCAAGATATTTATGTATATTTAAAAAATATGTGCTAAGTTCTGTCGTTCTGCTTTTGATGTATAAACTTCAAAACATCTATATGGATTTAGTATATTTTTAGCCTGTGATCTCTTTGGGCCACTATGGGCTGAATATGAGCCACTTTTTTATCTCTCTTAAGCGACAAAGCGTCTTTGAGGTGGTGTTGAATACAACTTGTAAAAATTTAATTAACACAAAAATGTGGGTTTTACACATGCCTTTGTCTGAAACTTGAGGGTAACTTATCTGAACAATTAGGTAATTATGTCTCGATGATGTTTTTTGTTTGCTTTTTTGGGCAGTAATGTATGACAAAATGTTTCATCATAAGAATTTTCAGTCTATTCTCTTATACAAAATTGATTATTGATTAGGGCAGCTCAAGTACCAGAGTATCTATCCAACAACATTTTGAAAAAACTCTAATTGTTATAGTATCAAATCAAATAATTTGTCAATTCGGGTTGTCAACGCAAAACAAATTAGAAAGATTTTTCATAATATTGAGTTGATATTCTTTGACAAACTATAATATATTCCATTTCTATTTACACATCATTCTTATTAACAATTTAAAGACTTTGTAAATTGCACTTACAGTATTCTTGTAAATAAAATAAAGGTTTAAAACTATAGCTAAAAGTCTTGGACATATGAACCCATCCTGCAAATTTGAATTTATAGGCGCAATAATTGTCTCGAATATTTATTAAAAATATTTTGCTGTATTTTTGTATATGTAGTAAGAAAATACATTGTGATTTTCTTCTTATTTTCATTTTGTTAAAGATTGTGCCATTGATAAGGCACCACCACATAAGTCATTTTACAAAAAAAAAAAAAAAAAAAAAAACTTTTTTTCCTTTTCTATTACTGAAATTGTAATTTTATCATACAAAAATCATATGTAAAATAAAACTTATAATATATTTTTATTTTTTGACTACTCTCGCCTCTTGTTAGAGTTCTAAACGTAGATTTGTTGAAATAAAATTATGTTTTGTTTAGTTTTAACAATATAATAGTATTTACCTAATTATTATCTGGTTTTTTTTTTTGTCTTTTCCTCCTCTCTTTTAGGAGAAAGATATACAATAAAGATTTCATTGTGATAAAAGTATTCAAATGAAAATATAAGTAAAATATATCATCAAAAAGTTTACTAATTTTTTCTTTCATTAAATTACTGGCTTAGTTTTGATGGATACACATTTAAATAATATTATGAGAAAGTAACCAAATATGCATTAAAATTCCATAGAATTTTATTAATAACAAAGTTAATGCTACTTCAAGAATTATAATATATATATTTTTATTTTGATAGAAAGTTATTGATTAAAAAAATTAAAAACACAGCTATTCTTAGAGGTGATTTTTCTTGTTTCTGCTTTTTATAAATTTGCACTATATTAATCTAGTTACATCCACCAACAAAGTTGAACAGAGGTTATGGTTTCTCCTTGGTTTTTTTTGGGGGGGTTTGTAATCAGGATTACAGAAAAAGTACTGACTAATTTTAGTAAAATATTGTAGGAAAATTATGTGATATGTTACCAGTGATAGGCTGCTCAATTTTGAGAAGTCAAGGTTACATTGCAAAATCTTCACTAGAAATATACAGTAGAAATGATTTTTTTTAGGGATAAAGATTTTAGGTGCTCATTCTAGTTTCAATTATATTAAAGGGATGTTACGATTTACTTAGCCTATTCCAGGCGATAGATTGATTAATTTACTACTACATATAATTATGAACTTTTCATACTTCATGGGACATTTATTAATTAATTTTTGTTTGTCTATCGTTTGGAATACTTTACTTAGTATTACTTAAAAAAAGAAAAGTATAAATTATTTACTGGGCATTACTCAAGAGTCTATTTAGAATCGAGAGTGTTGTTCAAATGAAAATTATGGTTTCTAGGAAAAGAAAAATATCTCGTAAAGGATAAAGTCTACATATTAAATTTCAATTGATTTTTTTTTATCCTTAATGTTGTTTTGGAATCCTTTTTTGTTCGTTTCCATTCATTTTTTACAATTTTATTTCATTTTAAAATTAGGTGGTTAAAAAAATAACCTCTCGCCAGTAGGCATAGCAAAGTGGTTTATAAGGATATATTGTTTTAATAGTAAATATCTTACTATTAATGAATTGTTAGAGTCAATTTCAAAGATATTCGATTTTTTAAGCCAAGGGAATAGAATAAGGTTGAACATAGTTTAAGAACCTGACGGTTTCTGATATCATTTCTAAATATATTAAGGGTATAAGAAGAGTTGATCTCTTGTATGCAATAACAGCTGTCTAAGGAGGTAGATTTAGATAAAAGAATGATTGGTGGTCTATACTTAACAAGTCAGTAGTATTTTTGCTGTTCAAGCCTGACGACTTTTGAAAGCTCTAGCAAATGTATATCTGTCTCGTTTATAATTTATCCGTCATATTGATTTGGTTTCTATATATTTTTTAAAAAAGCATCTAGCAAAACTTGAGAGGCAGCAATGATCTTCTCCTTATTAAGTTTAGCCCTCAGTTAAGACGTTCCAAAGGTCTAATGTGTTAGGAAAATGGGGAAAAAATTGCGTGTTGGCCAAAAACCAACATTATTTCTATAATTATCACAAATAATAGAATATATACAAGTATTTTTTTTTTTTTTTGAAATTTTGTTAATTTAATAAAAAATAAACATATCTGAATATGTTTATTTATTTTTTGAAGATTGAATCCAATAATTTAATAATAAGTATGTATCCAAATCAAATATTTATTCTACATCTAAATGCTACTTATACTGGCAAAATGTTAATTCTTAAAACGGCTCGTATCGGTGGTATTTTTAGATTTTGTTAAAAATATAATTATCATATTTCGGTCATGTATATATAAACTTTATCACATAATTGTCATCAATAATTATCACTTGTAATGGATTAATATGAAATATGTACAAAGTGATATAAAATTAAGGACTTAACCACTCAAAAACAAATATAAATAGAAGTAACAAGGTGTCAGATGATTGTTCATAGACATCAATTGACATAAATGGTGTAATATGACGTCATATTTGTTTGTTTCTCTTAAATTAACTGGTGAAGAGAGATTATTTTGCCTCTTGGGAGTTTCATGTATACGAAGATTATGTATATTGGCTCCTGGACATACAAGTGACAGTTATAGACGTTTTTTCAGTTTGATGGAGACCTGGAGGATTTTTCTTCCACCTGTTCCACTTTTACACAAGTGTTGAGATTCAGGCTGTTTCCCTTCATATGCTACCTATCATACGTAGCAACTACTATCCAAGGACAAGATAGAGTTGGGACTTGCAAGGACACTGCTTTATACACTCTCTATTCACTGCAATTTATTTTTGGGGCTGTCATAGATAAACAAAAAGTTTACGATATTATTCAGTCAAATAATCCATATTTTGTCTGTCTCGTTGCACCCATATAAAATATATTTTTTGTTCTCTAATTTCCATCTGGTGAAAAGCAGATTCTCTTCATAAGTCTTGCCGTGCCGTATAGAGGGTTACCTAGATAAATCCGAACAAAATTCAATTGATAATACACTGGTATCCTTGCACTGAGCTCACATTTGAGTTTCTCAATTAAGAGGTTGTAGTCTTGTGTATAATATTCTTCCGATTTTTCATCAAAATAAACACTTAGAGTCATGGAGCAAACTAAATGATCTACTGTAATCGAACTCGCTTATACAGGCCATGGATCAGTAGCTATCATCACGCTCTCGGGAGACACCAGAAGCACGGTCTACGACATCTGTATCAAGTTTAAAAATGAGGAAAAGGAGGAAAGATCCCCAGAGTGTTAGAAGTGATCGTAAATTCACTCCTAGGTTTCTGGCAGGCCTGAAAAGGACCGTGAAACGCTGATCCATCCTTGAATTAGACAAGACTAGCCAGGAGGAAAGGTGTGGCTCGCAGCACCATCCAAGGGAATTGGGGGAGCTTGGTATGACCTCCTACAGGTTGTCTGTGCGTCATATGTTGACTTAGAAACAGAAGGAGGTCAGGTTGGCCCACTGCTAGACTCTGTTCTCTAGGCTCAAGATGTCCAATGCAGGTCACACCACCATTTTCTCAGATGAGAAAATATTCACTATTGAACACAAAATGAACTCTCAAAATGACAGATTGCTGTCCAATTCCAAGGACAATGCCCCTTTATGTACAAGTCCAAGAACTCCAGCAGAAGAAACTGCCTCTGAGGATAGTCACATTGAATAAAATTATAAATAAATAATAAAAAAATAATTGTTGTTTTATTGCTTACATCTCTATCTAGTCTACAATTTTAGAAAGCCACTTTTGAATTTTGTTCGGATTTATCTCGTTTACCCTGTAGGTACATTGTTCATTTACTTATATAGAACAAAACATATTCATTGTCCTATAGTAAATTAGTAAGGAAAGGAGAATATGTAAGAAAAATACCTGTTTTTCATAAAATATTACTTTAAATTGAATTTAAATATGCTATCGATCTATAAAATATCATTTTTTAAGAAATGTTCCGAATTGCCCTTCGGTGAAATGTACGTTCGGCAAATTTTCATTCGGAAAAAATATTTATGATGAATACTCCTAGAAATATGAAAAATATTATTTATCAGTAGGTGATAATTTGATCAGATTTTGGATTGAAAATTATATCTTAATGTCATCCATCTACACTTTGACTAGACACTGAACCACAATCTTTGGGGGGCTACAATTAAATCTTTTTTATCATTGTTTAATCAATTCTTATCTTATAGTTGAACTATTTTGAAATTAAGCGTGATGAGTTAACACAATCAAGAAAAGTAGAAAACCCCAATATTTGTTTACATCATATAAACATACAAAGCAATGTTTCAAATATAAGCATTGTATTCAAACTCCTGGGTTGAGTTAGGATATCCAAGAATACTAAGTATAGTTGAGAACTTTCATTTGATTTTTATAGTTTAATATGGCTCTAATATGACCATTCAAATAAAATCCATCAATTTCTAATTCGCTCAATATGACGATACATTTTTTATTTTAAGTTTAATTTACTACGCCACCAATGGACTAGTCATAATTGAGAGAATTAAAGATATTTAAATTGGAAAAATACGAATGTAATTTATTCCCATCAATTTGGATAAAAACCATTATAGCTTACTTTTGTGCGAGTTGTAAAGTCTGTTGTGGAATAGTGTTGGGGGATTAAATTTAAAGTAAATATATTAGAATTAAAGGAGAGATGTGAGGCTGTCAGAGTCATTAAAAGTGGTAATTGTGAGTGAAGATTCGGATTGAAATTAAATAAGTTTATTCATTCTTCTTCTAAGTCTTTTTCATTTGTTGCACCAAAAGAAACGATATATTTGTGATTGAAAAGTTATCTACCTAGACAGCTAGTGGTTCTCAAATTGGGTATGCGTATACTTTGACCTCTTTAGATGCACTCCAGGGGATACTTTAGATTTAGAATAAAACATATGTATTTTAAATAAATTCAGATGTTTTATGGTCTCAGATCTAGGACCTGACTCTCCCGCCCCATATTGGGAAAAAAGGGAATGAAGCGAAAGAAGAAGAATGAGAATGACCCGAGTTCAAACTTTAATAAAACAGACAGTGTTGAAACAGCATTTTTTTACCAAGTGCCCCATTACTTGCCTGGAAAAATATTTATAAGGGGTACATCACTGAAAAAAGGTTTACAATCCCTGATCGAGAACATATGTCGGATCCTATAAATTTAATTTTTTGTTATAATATAAGAAACTAAAAAAAATTCAATGTATTTCCAGACTTTCATGTGATTATGATACTTTATTTGCCTCCGATATAACCTTTCAAATATAATTCATCATATTATTTACCTCTAATTGTGACATGGATTTTTTATTACATTTAAGCTGCAATGACTTACCTGGATAAATCCGATATTAATGGAAATTGAAGATATTAACAACGGAAATTTGTTCCTAATGATGACCAAACTTTTTTTTACATGTTTTTTTACTTGCTTTTAAGTTATGCCAAAACGTCTTAAAACTTGCAAAAAAACAAAAAAAAAATACAAATTCATTCAGATCTGCGTTGACAAAGTTTATTTTTGCCGCCATAAATGATCCATTAATTATTTTTTGCCCGTTCATTTTCTTCAATCGGTTGATGTTTCCTTTTTCCCACCAACTATAAAAAGGGATAACTCAAAATAAGTTTTCATACAGTCAAGTTTGAGGCTCGAAGAAAAATAGTTATTGAGCTCAACAAAAACGAATGAAGCTACCGGAAATTAGAAACGCCCTTTGGGGTAAATTTTCCTGCCAATTCATCCACAAAGCTATCAAACGGTATTATGAGACTGCTAGTAATCAAAATCGACCGTGAGTACCAAATCCTCGGACTGTAAGGACTCCCAAAGTTGTCTCGGCCATCTGTCCCAAGATTTATAGGAACCCAAGAAGATCAGCTCATAAATTGGGCGGCTGAATATAATATTTTGCGTAGCTCTGTACTCTGGATGATAGTCCATGAGGAGCTCAAACGCAATTGCTAAAGCGTGTGGAACGAATTTGAATTTTGCTGCAAAATTTTATGCGACCCACGGAAATTGTTTTCTCGGACTAGAAAAAGTTTGAGCTGGATGCCAAGTTCAACCGTCAAAATGACTTAATTTTGAACAATAGGTAATGGATTTTGTCAACGCGGGTCTGAACAACCATTTATATGTTTTGGAATTCCCTAATTTTTTGTACAGGATGTAAAGAATAATTTGTTTATTAGTTCCAGGGATAGGGGGAAGTTAAATTTAGCAAAATTAAATTTATTTTTCAATGAGAAAGGTGCAGTCCTTTGATTAGACACTCACTTCAACGTCAATAACTCGCTCAATTTGTATCTAGTTATGTTCGAAACTCGTCTGTAGTATATTAATCCCACAAGTACAAATTTTATGCATGTTTAACCAAGTATTTTAAATAATTGATCCCTTAAATAATAGCTTCTAATACAAATTTTTAAGGCCTATTGTATGGGCAGAACGAAAAAGAAAATAAAGACTACTTTTTTGTTATGTAATCGAAATCCAATAAAAAAATCACCGAATTCTGAAACATTTGATTTACTCGCGTAAATGGACTTTATATTGACTGTCAATATATATGTAAAATATAACAAATATAGTGTTTTTATTAGGGATGGTTCCAGGTAATACTCGTACTAGAAATCAATGTAAAAGATATTGCCTGAAAAAACAGATGAACTCGTTGGCGTTAAAATTAAAAATATTTATTTTTTAACATGTACCCTCTTCTCCCTGAAGTCATGTATGTATTTGTCATGTATTTATCTATATTATCAGGTCGTTTCGAGTATTTCCTTTTTTGTATCAGTACCTCTGATTCATCTAACGAAGTATTTCATGCTTTATGTAACGTCATCATATGTTACAAAAACACAGTAAGAAGTGCTTACGATGACGTTTGTTTCATTGTTAAGTGTTAATATCCCACATTATCGCCTGTCACGGGGGGGTGAAACCCGTAATCAGACCCACATCCAAGGTCAGCTACTACAAATTAAAGTGGGATAATGCCGTGACCGGAATTTTACTCTTCTGCAGGACTAACTCAGGAGGACACATTAAGTAATTCTTGAAATTTTATGCTAACCTTTTAAAGTTTTTCCCTGTTTTGAAACCTATCTTCTATAGTTGTGTCGATCCTGATTTATTCGATTAATTCCATTGTAATCTTAGGACAGTTGGTCATTGGGACCGTTCCTTAAAACTATGGTTGTTGTGTGTGCTCTTTCTTCTTCTTTGTTCATTATTCAATATGTAGTCGCGGTATTAGCATCTTCCTCTGAACTAAATATGATTGCCTATCAATAGTGTAAATTGGTTTAGAAATGTATATGTATTTATATTTAATTTTTCCAAAAATAATACTTTTTATATGTTGAAGAAACCACGTCATGTTCTTGATGGCAGTAATTCATTTTCTCCCCCAAAATAATATAACACACAGCTAATATTAACAAGGGTCTTAATTCAGTAGTACCATATGTCTTGCTCCCACCTTTTCCTCACGTTCGTTTTTCCATACAAAAATGGCAACTCTACTCATCTAGCTGTGTTACATTATTGCAGTATTCTGTACACCTGAAGACTACTTTTAATTAAGAATGTATAGTTACAAATTACAACAGGTATTAAAATACCCGTAGTAATAAATTATATTACCGAGCACGAAGTTCAACTACCCATTCCTACTGTGAAAATAACAATGCCCGAAAAACATTCCGAGTTTCTAGGTATTTAAACATGTATTTATTTCTCTTCTCTCCATTCAATCATCACTCTGTTGCACCATCCTATGTTAGAAGTGATAGCTATAATTAAATATCACTCTATCTATGTAATTCAATTAAATGATGGAGCTTATTAATGTAATTATATTAGGAATAACAAGATTATAAATATTAATTGTATTTATGTACATGAAAAGAGCAGTATTAATAACGATAATTCACTTATTGCTGTCCATGAGGTGTGGTAATCTTATAATTATCCCTACAATTGAGTCTAAATACTTGAGCTTAAGTAGTTTCAGAGAGCTCTTGGATTAATGAAAAACCCGACTGTTGAATTGAGATCCATAATTACTGAATACGAATGGGACATATTTATTCTTTTTATCACTACACTAGAGGTAATATCCAGCATTGCCCGGAGTAATAATGCATCGCTTAAAAGACAAACTTTTCTTTAATAATATAAAAGATAACTTCCAAGGTAATCCTTAGTGTTTTCACACTTAACTAATCAATTATATCAGTTCATATGACGTGCACTCTCCTCAAGAATGAAAAAATAATAATAACATTTTGAGATTTTTTTTGTAATATGTTAGGATGACTGATGATTACTTTATTCTTAAGAGCGCTCACTAATAAATACAAACAAAATTCATTTGAACATACCAGCGTTAATATTTACTTCAAATCTTAACTTGCACTGAAAATGCACATGAATTATATTTATTAATTATAATTTCTTATATCAAGAATGTCTATATGATTTACATTTAGTAGCACCCTGTATACACGTTCGATGTTATTCGTCATCGCCGTCAATATTTCATTAATACGTCCAGATTCTTATTTCTCAGATAAAAAAAAATATATATATACAGTGCAGTGGGTAACTTTTTGTCATATATTCAGACAGAAATGAAGAAAATATTATATTAATATATAAGGTTCACTAGTGCTGTGTTGACTTGAGTTGATTGAGTTGAACCGAGCCGAATTGATCAATTAAAAAAAATTAAGAAGCTACACAGGTTGTCTATTTATAAATTTGTATTAAATAAATTAGTTTAAGTGTGAACTATGTAAATCACAAAACCTAGTAAGGATGTGTCTGGGTAATACCTGCTCACGTGATTTGTACTTGGTACTTTAATGAAAAAAAAAAAATACCCATATATTCCCCGTAAAACCGCAACCCTAACTTGTTAGTAGTTGAAGTATCCATATTAGCCCCTTAATTAATTGATCTATTTTTCAATTCCATCTCAATTTCTTTGGTAAATATTTTATATAAATAACATTTATTTGTTTTAAAATAGCCATGGTTGATTTAATATAAAAACATATAGTAGCCCTGATTCTCTGAGAGACAGCATATAAGCTTTCAATGTTTGAATTTTAAAAGAGGAGAGTAGACATCAATCTGCTACTGCTAGAGAAGAATTATTAGGAATACCAATGGATCTTAGATGAGTGAATTGATCGATTATCTGCGATGGCCTACATCTTTCACACAATCCATTAATCCCTTTCCTTAATCACTGGTGTAAAATCCATTATAGTGTTAATTTCAGTGTCTACTTTTTATTAGCTATTGCTAAAGCTGATGGAAATATGACTAGCCAGTATGCTGAAAGAGCAAAGCCAAAAAATGATATTGTAACCTCAACAATTTGAAGAATATATCGGAAAAGGGCAGCTACGCTGTCGTGGTGTCTTATTATAATTATTAGAAATTGACTAGGGTTGGGATTTTTGATGAGAAAACCCCCAATTTAGAGATAAAACAAAGGAAAAAAGTTTAAAATTTAAATATTACTTTATATTTGAGTCGGAAAAATAGGGAAAAATCTCATTAAATAAATTATGGACATAATTGATTAAAAAGATTCTTCTAAAAATATAATAAATTAAACATGAAAAAAAATGTTATTCTATAAATATCATCCAAAATTTTAATAGAAAATCCAAAATATAACTTTTGATATAAAATTTTTTATTTATTAAACAGAAAAAAGTCTTTTTATATACGAGTAGGAAAAAATGAGATGGAAATCGAAAAAATGGAAAATTTAAAGAAAAAAATTCAACTCCCTCCTTCCAAAAGAAAAATCTTAACGACGGTCTTGAGTGTACATAATGAAGAGCGTAATCGTTGATGTGTAAATTATAAAAACTGAAAGGAGCTAGACAATAGAATACTGAATGAGAATAAAAGAGGGGAAGATCGTCCAAATAGTCAGTATAATCAGTTATGTTCATTGAAGAGAAATCACTACATAAAATAGTATATTTTATTGTAGGGGGTCATCAATAATCCCTATGGTAGTTATGGTTACTTATATATTGTACATCATTTAAGCTAAGAATATCAGGGTTTACTATGTTACTGACGGGCTAAAAATATAAAGTTACACTAAAAATTAGAATCTTAGAGCATTTTATTACTTCGAAGTTTCAGTAATACATCATTTCTGGAGTGTCTGATTATCTTTTTTTATATCAGCGGCTCTGGTAAATTGGAAGGACACCTTTATTTACCACGGAGTTCGTTCTCCAACCCAAAAATATACGTTGTATTTTGTTTGTGCTTCTCTTCCCATAATCAGTGTTCTGGGCGTTGATTGGTTGAGTTAAGATGAGCTCTTGTTAAGCTGTGAACACTTTTCAACAATTATTTAATAATAGTTCCATGTGTGAGAAGAATTGTCTAACTACCAACTGATTTTGGGGCTATTATGGGTTTCTTTTTGAATGAAAGGTTGCTTGATATCATAGAGATAACAACGTATTACATACCTATATTGTTGTGTCAGTCCTTATCTAGGACTGAAGACTACAGTTCCTTCCAGTTCAGTCTCGGTATGGTACAGTTTACCTAAAAAATTATAAAGTGGTCAGGTCTCTCAGCTTTGTTTAACCTATTTTTAATCCGTTATAGTACTGACAGTTCTAATAAACGGTCCCAAGGACTGATAGACCCAGTCTTAAGACTGGAAAGACTAGACTGAATAAATAAGGTCTGTCACAATACTATCTCTATCCACGTTTTAGGTGTAAGAAAAAAAAATCAAAAACCTTTAGTTTGTTTAAAGCTTAAGAAAAAGAGCATATCTTGCAACTGGTTTCTCCCTAATAAATTCAATATTTTTTTTTTTAGAGTTTCAACATTTGATAGATCGCATCGAAATACAATTTGAACAAAAACTAATGAATAGTATAATGTTTCAGTACAGCCCATAGAGAACAAACCTATGTAAGTATGATGTATTAAGTTTTGTCGTTTCTACGTGAAGCCAATTCAATGTCCCAGGTGATAAATTCAAAATGTATCCTTTAATATCAGATATATATGTAGAACTATGATGGTTAAGCTGGATTTTGAAGATTTGCTTCAATATTGTGACTTGCTCAAGAATATAGCAAATCCAAGTTCTATAGCCAGTCTAACGAATCCTTCTACCCGTCCTTCATCCCGGGTTTCAAATCAAGAACAGATCTCAAATTTCTCAATGGTTTTTAATAAGAAAAAGAGAGAAAAATATATTCCGTTCGCCCATTCCAGCTGTTCCAGAAGCAAATTTTTTTCCCATGTACTATGTTTCGGGGTTGCCTCCAAGGCAACCGTTATCAATAACTGAGGGTATAGAGGGTTCCAACGCCATCAATTTGTTTTGAAGTTTCAATGATTTGAAGTATGCTCCATCAAGAACTTCCTGAGCATCCTGAGATAATTACTACAAGGGTGGAAGCTCTTAAGAAATCGAGTTATGTATTAGCAAGAAATAAGCCGATCAAACCAGCCCTTACTCTTACATATATATGTCCTTTTAAAGTGTTATCCAAGTCGGAAAGGCTCGTAAGTCTGGAAATGGGTCATCAAAAATACTTTTTTCCGTCGACTGCTTAATATCAGCTTTTGGAGTGATGAATATTCTTATATCGTACATGGGCGTCTCTCTCTGAATGTTTTAAGAATCTGCCTCTAATAATGATATAGCTTTATTCACTCTATCTTTTATTTTACCTTGTTATATATTTAACTTGTTTGCATGTCGCACCTTTTATTTATCAAAGTATTGCAGGAATTATAATACATTTGTATTATTGTAAGAAATCTTAAATATATAATCAGTTTAGTTAGTCTGTGTGGTATGTTCCTTTATACATACAACTAACTATTTTTTAGACATATTTGAGTCAATTACAGGCTTTGTACTCAAATTTGTGCGATGAATTAAGATGTCCTATTAATATCTATAGTTTAAATTGCTTTATTTACTGTAAGAGACTTATATTGGCGCCTCCAAAGGGATAATGATAATAATTTGTTGATTGAAATTGAGGATAATTCGTCGATGAATACAAATGTAATCCAAACTACATTTTGAGTAAAATAATTCTACATTGAATTTGTGTTGAATGGCATATACACCAATATATTTGTAGTATAATCATATACATTCTACATAATATCCCTCTATTCTAAAGACAAAAACTTTTTTTTTACAAACAATTAAACAATTTCGATGCAGTATTCATGTTCTAAGTGCTTTTTCAAACTGTTAGTTACTTACTTATAAGTTATTATAATAATGTACATACATATTTACATATATAGTAGTAATGGGACGTATTGTGAGTCCGAACTGGTTTTGCAAACACATAAACTACATAAATCAGCTACCCCACCAACCGTTTTTCAAAATACGGAAAAAACAAGTTGGTGAACGGTCAATTTGTATTAACCAATTAGAACGAACAATGAAGCTTCATCATCATCTATTAGAGACTAAAGGCGGGATATAACATCTACACACAATTTATTTCAAAGAACTTTCATATTATAACATTCAAACTTCAACAAATTTCCGCTTCAAAGTAAAGAGGTTTTGTGATTTAAAATGTTTCTTGTTTGGGCGAGAGAAAATGCCACGTTATTAATTATTGTACTTCTATGTATTTTGAATTTTCCTTCCTTCAGTCAAGACACAATTAAAATCACCAAACCTCTTCATTTTGAAAGATAAAGATGTTGATATTTGAATAATATAATATGCAAAAGTTTTATAAATAAATGGTGTATAGATGTTATATGTGGTAACTTGCATTTGTTGGATAATAAGGATTCAAGGTAAAATTAGTAGTGATGGAGGAGTGATTGCATTTTGAATGTAGAATAAAGTCATGACGATGACGTCAGAGAATAGTTATAACTTTGTTCAATCCCCATCATTGTTATTTATACCTTATTAAGTTAACCGATTGAATAATTAAATGATAATATTACATAAGTACTATAATTTACAGGAAATAAAAACAAAATGTATGAATAGGGGGGGGGGGAGACTAAAATGGTGTTGTTAAAGTTGTCGGAATGACAACGTTTTACTGTCAAAAATGCTTGCATGTTGTAATTTTTTAGCCTTTTATCCCAAATTCAAAATTCACATACTGTTCAATGAATAAAATTATATAAAATACTATGTAAGCAAAACAGAACAGCTTAGACAAATGAGATAAATTGAAATATTTGAAGTGTTATCATTTCGTTAAAGGGATGAAGTTGTGTCTTCTTAAAACATTTATTTTCTAAATCCATATATGATGGACTCTCTCAATATAAATCTTTTTGTGGGTATAGAGTAGGTTCCTTCTGATCGTCGCTTTTTTGTCTATCTTGTGTGAACCTAAAAGGTAAGTCCATATTTTTTGCTTTAATTTCAATATAAACCAAAACCTTGACCCTAGATCTCTAACTTCTTCATTTTTGATGCACTCAGAAAAAAAATGCAAATTAATATCTATTTTCTTCAAGCAAAGGAGCATATTTTGTATTTCCCCGCCTTTTCAGAAAATTAGTTACAGGAAAGAGTTCTGCTGTTTATGTGAGATTGAACACTTCAATCTTCCTAGTATTTTTCTATTCCTCCCTCCATTTCCAGTATAGTAAGGTGTGTTTTGACAAGAGCGTTTTTCATTATATTATACCTATAAAACCTTAAAATCATGTGTTTGATTTGCTCTTCTTAATGTTTGGGGCATTTATGAAATATAATATCTACATATCTACCATACTTTTTGGTAATTCCAATTTTTCAATGTTTTTTTAAAGGAACATGTACATTTCTCTTTTCTCTATTAATTTATAGTCAATCTGTTTTTTGAAAAGCACTCATAAAGTTTTATGCTCCCTTTGACTGCATTTTTCAATTCACACTCTCCTCAAAAACCCTCAATTAATTATCGTCTACATAGAACTTAAAGGTAACTTTTTCACAACGAAATTGTACTCCTTTAAACTAAATTCTGTTTATTTTTTTTATCAAAGAAACAAGTACTCAATTAAACAAGTAGATTGATATTGGATCCCTTTAATGAGCTTCTTTTCCACAATAAATTGGCTTGGCTCCTCCCACGTATAAAATTGATTATGTATTTGTTCTTAAAACTCTAATCATGTTAAAGATTTTGTTTAAAAAATATTTTTCTATAAATCTCAATATTAGGTCATAAAAAACTGTGTCGAAAGCCTTTTGAAAGTCCACAGCTACAATGGCACTATAGATTTCTCAGTTTTTTACTTTTCTAATAATTTCTCCCGCAGTTAGGGAATAATTTCAGATAACTTTCTATCATTTTCTGTGTGACCATACCATTTATTATCTTGTAGAGTACTTCAAAGAATGATTAACCTTATAATTTTGGGGTCAAACGTGTTTCTTCTAGGTTTGGGAAAATGTGTTATTATCCCACTCTTTAGAATTGAAGGGATTTTTGTTACCATTTAAGCAATAAATCGAGGATACACTGCTCGTTCTTTTCCTGAAAAATTTGAAAAATGCTCCTTGAATACCGTTAATTCCCAGAAACTTGCATTTTTCAACTTTTTATTGATGTAATTCTTGAAGTCCATGTCAGAAAAAAATACTTTCCTAATTTTTGACAACTTATTTTTTCAATCGATGATACTTTACAGGATTTTTGTATAAATTTGTTTCTCTGAGCCTTAGTCCGTGCAACAAATCCACTTGTCTCCTTAAAACAACATTGAAAAATTGGAGGCCCTTTTGACACTTTTTATGTATTCCAAATATTTATGGAAACATCTTTTATCATACTAATTATATTTTATTGTAAATTTCGTACTTGTTAGATGTAAGAAGAGGTGTCTTTGACTTGAGATTCCACCTTTTTAATCCTCTAATATTTTGATTTTTTTTCTCGTCGAGTTTTCTATGTGTAAGTTTAGTATTTTTGATGAATACTTTCTGTATTAGAGAAGTGGTTTGCTAAAATCCACTTCTTTCTATGTCGTGACAATGACACACTCATTCTCAGCGCTTTGTGATCTGTTCTACTGATCCCAACCAACTCAATACACTTTTTATTTAGAATTTTTGAAGTCTTCATTTTAGTTTTAAAAATGATTAATGCTTCTAATGAAATTGATATTTTCTTCCAATTTGCTTAGATGTTCATGCATTTCTTTATAAAAATTTGGTGTCAAAATTCGGTTCCTTTTGGTAAAAATTTGAAATTAATATTGTTCTTTGTTGAAAATTTTGTATAAATTGAACAGTCATTCAAAAAGCCCAATTATTATTCTAAGGAGTCCAAGCTTTAATTTTAGCTTCATTTTGTGACATAGTCATGTCAGTAAAAAAATGTTGATTAAAAAATATGAGTTAATTTTGGCAAAAGGCATTTATCACATGTTTAAAGTTCTTGAGGTTTGGTTTTCGAAAAGTGAACAAAAAAATGTTCTTAACATCCAAAAGCATGAATAAAAAGTGGGGGACATAACCAATATATAAAAAAAATGTTTTCAAACAGGTGTACAGAGAAAACTCCTTTTAAAGACCCTCTATGAACTTATCAAATCTCTAACTTAATCAATATATCGAATAAGAACCAGTAAAACTTATACTATAAACTGTCAAAACCCGGCAATTGTTAGAGTAAAAACAATTCTATAACCCAATATAAGTTGGAACCGTAATTTTAGGATCCGTTACATTACTTATTTATTGTTTGATTATATATTTTGCACTGGAAACGTTGTTCTCTTTATATGTATGTAATATGGTTTATCTTTTTCCCGGGCAATTATTTTAGTGAAGGAACCCTGGAAATGATTTGCAAAAATTGCTGGATTCCGTTAGTAAACTTTAATAGTAATTAATGAAATAATTATTTTTTTCGCAGTTTTATAATTGTGAACTAGACAATACGACCTACGGTCTAAAAGTAGACTATGAATGCATATATACTCGATGCTACATACAAAACACCAGCAAGATTTCATAAATATGACTTCCTACCATATATCTTTGTTTAAAATGAAAACTACAAAACACCATGTGTCCAAGTCTGAGTTCATATCTATATATACAGCACAGTTCATATGTATGTATGTAAAAATATATCTTTGAATTAAAAAAGTTATTTTAGGATCTAAGAAATAACAATTAAAATAAATATTTCTCGGAAATTTCCAGAAAAGTAATATCCCGGGATCATGGAACATTGTATGTACTCCTTTATACATATAAATGTATCTTCTTTTTTTATGTTCTTTCTTGTCTTGTTCTCATTCTTCTTTTTGAGTATTGATCAAGTCAAAACTTATAGTTATAAAAAAAATACATAGAACCATTTTTTTTTCTTTATTCCCTCTACTGCTCAATGGAAGGGAAAATAGGGTTTTTATTACTCACTGTAGAGCCGTTGGAATAATATTTCATATAAAACTACTGTATTAGGAATAAATCCTTTATTCTCGAGTCGTTTACACATTTTCCTCGTTTACAAGTGCACATTATACGTTGAGGGAGTTTGAAAATTCAGATTTATAGAGAAACATTTGATGTAAATTGAGAAACAGACGATGATATAAAGAATAATTGTTTTTTGAAGAATACTTTTGAAAAGGAATGAACCTATTTAGCTTTAGTGATGCTATAAGGTATGCATTTTTTAGTTGTAAAGAATATGACATTGGGTGAGTGCGATATTTTTTGCAATTGCTACTTGAAGAGTGTTTAATATTTTTCAAACCTATTATCATTATTATTTTAATCTTGAAGGGAGAACATCATATTTTAACGTAATCAAGAGTTCGTGAAAAACGAAGAGTAATACTGATGATTTGTTACAGAGTTATAAGTGTAAGTCCTTGTTGGACTCAGAGTCGAGTATTGGATCGACAAAAGGTAGTTAATAGAAATGTTCTGCTCGATATAGAGTAAGATCTGCGTTTATTTACTTCCCATCAAAGTTCCTCTCAGAAAATTTAAGTAAACGTCTTGACAGCTAAACTGCTCTTCTCCCAATTCGTCTTTGAATTGTCAGGGTTCATCATACTGGATTGCGTGTTTGTACTTTGAGTCAAACACGCAATCCAATATGATGAAAGATCATTATATCTTTAAAAACATATGACCTGCGGGTATGTTAGTAAAGCAACTGAAAATCAGTATGTCAACTGATTACTCTTTATATCTACTTATTTGAAAAATAAATTATAAGTCTTGAATTTATTTCTGTATTTAACATCTTTCAATTTCAAAATGGCTATCTTTGTTATTCTATTATTACTCTTGAATTGAAATGGTGTACCCATTAGTCTTGCATTGGTCCTTATTTAGGACCGCCATTCAGTCCAATCTCAAATGTCGGTTCTTAAAGAATGTAAAATCGATCCTTAGTGACGTCATACACCGTGTTTTTTCTTTTTTAACTATTCTGTTGTATAATGTAATAAATTATATAACTAAGTAAAAATAATATATGTTCGTTTTATATTGCATTATAATGAAAGATGAATATCCTTTGTTAGATATGTGCAATGATCATAATGCATATATGATATATCTTATTCCGCTTAATAAACCATCGACATTTTTATGAAATATTCCTAGGGCCGACAGTCCTAAGGACAAATAGGACCGGTTCTAAGACTAGAGTATACTAGACCGAATAAATAAACACAACGCTAGTACCCAAAATTTCTTATTTATTAAAGAAACAATAAAATGTTCAATTATAAACATCAGATTTAGCAAATTTCAAATTTCTTACAATACAAAATATATGACTCAATTTTTTTTTTACAAAGAAAATATTAAGATAAAAAATACTATTTCTTGTGTGTTCCTTTTGAGATATCATATATCAGAAAGAGGTTTGCTGATCATATATAATTAATCATAATTTTATAAATCCTTATGTTCAAAAATACTTTCAAACATACTGTAGGTACTATAATGACCTATTAAATTATCTGTTTTTTAACCTGAGGATGAAAGTTACCACTAATTATAAATAATATGAAAATACAACGCTTCTAAAAACTAAAGAACTATAGGGAACCCTGAGTCTTTTTTTCCAAATTATCTTCAAAAAAGAAATAAAATTAAAATTACCAAGAAATTCTTTCTGATACAACTAAAATAAGTAGTACTATATAAAGATCTTAAAAATTGTTTAAAAAAAAAAAAACCTTTTCATTCTGTTACAAAACATATTGTAATTTTCAAGGCATCGTATATATAATTATCCATTTTATTTTCATTACTCAGGTTTTCTCATTGTGGGTAATCTATTTAGTTTTACTTTTTTAAATATCTTTATAATTTGTTTCTATTTTTGTTGAGTCAATGCTACGTTCAGTTTAAATTTTTCATTATTAGAAACAAATCATGCACATATTAATTCGTGTGTAATTTGTATTGATTAAGATATATAAGTATACCTGTAAGTAATTCAAATCATGGATATAGGGTGGAAATAATGTATAAATTGTGGTGAGCGTAAAAATCCTGCCAGAGAAAATTTCATAAAAAGTATGTATGGTAACTTTGAGAGATGACATAGAGAGGTGAGATAACATGAGAGGTGTAAGAGATAACTATAAGCTATAGCGATCTCTGTTCGCTATTATGTTATAATTAGAGTTGCATAAAGTGTGAACTGGAACACGTGTGCGACTTTTTGTAGTTGTAACTAGATTATAAATTATTATCTTCTAAGCCGGACGAAAAATAGATACCATTACTTTTATTGGTACTAGAACCGATTCGAAAATATTAGCATCGTAAAAATAATAATAGCTACCATATTGTTTTTGATGTCTTCAAGAGGAAGACTTAATTTTTACACGTAGAAATGCACTCATTTTCTATTCTCTAAGTATGAGTAAGCTTTTTGCCCTTTGTCCTCTCGACCCACTTTAATTTTTGCTACAAATTGCAGCCCTTTTCTTTTAGCTAAATATTAATTCCTATGGGGTTGTGATTTCGTGGGAATGAGCATTTCATAGAGTGCTAAGGAGAAGGCAGGAACGAAACTTAGGGTACTACTGAAATAATACCCTTGTTAACATCCGCTGCCTGTTATATGACTTTGAAGGCAGAAAATATACTACTGCAATAGATAGGAGATCCTTCAATATTTAAAATAAAATTAGTGCAGGGTAAATACTGTAAAATTAACAAATTGTCTGAAAAGTACCGGGGTTCATACATAGATGGCTCTATTTTTTTTTTAAATTCACCTCATTTTTAGTGAGCACTAATCTTCAAAAGACAGTTGTTCAAATGTCATGATAATTTGTTCTTTAGCTTGTGAGTTATTGTGCTAAGTGTGACGCTATTTTTGTATATTTTGAACACAATAGATGAAAAACAATTTCGTGTTTTAATTATTTTACATTGCTTCTTGATAGGGAAAAATATAGTTTAAGTAATGGCTTGAAAAGTGTTATTGGAATTCTGCTTCATACATTGTAAACAAAATTAAAAAAGTCCAATTTGAATGGGGAAATCCCTTGTTTTCTTTGTTAAGCTGGGAACTTTTCAGCCCAAGTGTTATAGGTAAACTTACGAGTGTGGTCTGAAAAAGTTTCTGACTTAACAAAGAAATAAAAATGTGATAGTATATGGTTATATTAGTTTGACAAGCAACGCTAAACATTCATTTTTGTATTTTTCAAGAATAATGTATTTAATATTATTATTGTTAACTTTCATTTCCTCGGAAATATGTTCTTTTGATTTTAAATTGTAAGAAATACATGGTCGCTATTCTAAAAATATTGCTTTAATGGCTTAAGAGATCCAAGTGAAAGAAATTGCATCACTACTGTGGGATTCAAAACTTATGGGTACTATGGTGCATCAAACCCCACTGTGATTAAAAAAATGTTTGTATTTCGTTATGGCAGTATAGCAAAAGTGTTTTACCTCATAAAAATTATTTTGTTGAAGTGTCATAAATTTTGGTTAACATTAACCGGGCCCACATCACTGTTAAAAAATGGGAATATTACAAGATTTATGTCCATAAACTAAAATTATGAGATAAAACTAATTTAAATCATAAGAAATGGATTTCCTGTATTATTTTTTTTTGCAGAATACACAGGACATCAAATAGTATTTTTTGTTTTCGAAAATTTCGTTTCTTGATGGCCAAAGTCAAACAAATAAAAGGTAAATACATGATCTACAAAGTAATAATCTTCACAGCTAATCATGTTTACTCGCTATTACATTAGCTCTCTCTTGCATAATCCTATTTGTTTCTAATACTTGTAAAACATTCTGAAAATGTTCTTCTAATGTAGTAACACATGTAAAGTCCAACTTTAATTTTACGCCTCTTTCTGCACAGTGATTAATGACGTTAATGGAATTGCTATTTAATTTGGAAGACGTATAAGACGACAAATTTATCTACTCTCTGGCTTTTTTGGGTAGCAAATTAGTTTCAAAGTCCAGCAATGTAAAGATGAGCTAGAAGTAGCATGAAACTAAATCTCCAAATTTCGTAGTCTGTATTATGTCAATTGGAAAACGTGGTTTCCCAAAACCTGTACCTAAGTGCTTCATTTCTCCATTCTTGTACCAAAATCTTAATTTACTCAATAAACTTAGATCAAGGAGTGTCAGTTTGCTGAGGGAACTCAATCTGTAAAAAATGTTTAGAAATATATTTCAGAGGGATACTTCTGGTGATTTCGTCGTTTCTATTTTCAGGTCTTAGAATATCTGTGTCAGCATCACATCACCAATATGATGACAACATGCTGCCCAGTGTAACAGCCGTCCTAAGACCTATTGAAGACAAATACAAGGTACAGTGACACGCCCTGTATTAGAAGTATTTGTTTCAAACATCTTCAATACAACTGATTTTTCACATTTACATAGTTTCAAGATTTCCATTCTTTTCTCAGTTACAATTTTTCCTGACCGTCGGTGAGTGCCTGTTTTTAAAGATGGAATCCCAAAAAGCTTCGTTCACATCAACAATCGATACAGTCAGGTGCTCATCACTAACAGTCTTATATGTGAAAGAACCCATAAGTTTTGATTCCCACTTAAGTGATGCAATTTTTTTCGCTTGGGTCTCTTAAGCCATTTAAAGCAATATTTATAAATTAGTGACCATGTATTTCTTACTAACTTTAATTAAAACAACATATTTTCGAGTAAGTGCACATTAACAAAAAATAATATTAAACACATAAATCTTGAAAAAAACAAAAATTAATGTTTAGCGTTGCTTACCATACTAATATAACCATATACTATAATATTCTTATTTCAAAATGCTTAATTTATTCAAACTGAAAAGTATTTAATAAAGTGTGTATTTATTAATATTAGAATGTATTTATCATACCCCCAAGGCAATATTTTTTACCTGGGGGTCTGATGCAACCTAATAACCATTTATTAAAGAATGAACAAAAAAGAAGCAAGAACGATCTCATAAATAATAATTACAAAATTGATATGTTTCTCGACGTTTTGCCCATTACTATGCATGCATATTGCTGAGTAAAATTTTTTGCTTTTTATACAGATGTTTTATTTTTTCGTGGCATACTTTAATTTTCATAAAAATATGCACATTTATGCTTGTTCTACATGCATAAATGTGAATATTTATACCATTTTAAATTGCAATTGAATACAAACTATGCGACAAAAAAATCATTGTATTTAATGGTAATTCTATGCACACTTGCAAATTCAATAAGAATTGTTTGCGTGACATTTGCAGTTTTCATATATATATATATATATCCAAAGATTTATGTCATTTGAGCTTATAACACAATATAAAAAAAGTAATTGGAAATGGTTACAAGAAAGAAAAAATAAGACTCATATATCACATTAAAAAAACCTTAAGAAAAAAACCCGTCCAAATGAAAATTAGGTCGCCATTGAAGGAATATGTTAGTGATTTAATATATCCTTTTGGAGAGTAGAATGGCGATGTTCTTTACCACATAATCCACAATCACATGGGTTGGTTGAAGCTTGTGTTAATACTTTAATTTAAAGTATTTAGTGAAGAAATATATGAGTGGAGATAAGTTATATCAGTCAAAAATCAATCTTGGAATTTTAGAGAGGGGAAACACTCCGAGGATAGAGATATATTGAGTCCGACAAAAATTATCTTTGGTCGTAGCACTAGATCTATCATACCTAGATGCTTGAATTTCTATTATGAGGGCACTACATACTCAAAATTGTAGTATTCAGGATCGGTGAACCGATCAAATTCGTTTCCTACGCTTGTTCCATAAAGAAATGACTTCATATTTTCTCTTTTTATCTCAAATACAATCATCGAAACCGTTTAATAATAAGGGGAGAGATACAAATTATATCTTTTTGGAGTGCAATCGTCACTTTCAACTTATTCGAACAATTATGACTTTGGAGGATCTTAAAAGAAGACAGAAGGTATAATAATCTGGAAGAAGTTATGAATTTGATACTCCTATGGGGTATCAGAGGGAGAGAATGGGTGCTTGAAGTCGATCTGGGAACTGAGGGACTGATGACCCCGGAAGTAGAGTGGATCACTTCCCATTAGTTTGTACTCATCACGGCTCTTTCTTCTATCTGTCATGAAGCATGAAAACATCATTAGTTGTTTATCTTACTAATTGTACTCGTTTCATTGTGTGCCAATCAGTCTCTTTCAATCTTCAAAAATATACAATTTGCATCGGTTCTCTTAGTGAAGTTATTTCCTTATTAGTAAAGGTTACAATGATTGAATTTCCACTTAACCTTTCTCCAAGTTCGTGAAAGAAAGAGAAAATACAATGTGAAGGTAAAATTGTAAACCATACCCAAGAAATTATGTCCTAGAACCATCTCCTTTAAAAATGATGTATGAGCAGTTTTTGTCGTCAACCGTATTTTCAAATATTTGAAGTATTGCTTCGTTGACATGATATATACTTTTTAAAGTAACTGATTTTGAGATAAGCTAACTGAAAACGCTAAATCGTTAGGATTGTGATATCACAAATCATCATTTCCTAGTTTATTTGTGATTTCGTTATAATATATATAGCTTTGAAATTACTGATAAGAATGATGTCAGTTGTGGTTCAAGATGTAGTCAGTATTTTGCAAGTTTTTCTCAAAGGTTGCTGTCATTATTATTTTAGTTTTATAGACAGACACATCTACATATGAAATAATCACTAGAACGTGAAAGACAATGAGTAACACTGAAGAATATTTCCCGAGTAAGAAATGTATGTCCTTGGTGGATCGACATACTAGTAATTCCTCCCTAAATCCTTGCTATATAAGGAGTGGTATTTGTGTTTATTTTCTTCATCTCATAGCTGGGCGTAGCCAATCTTATGAAGTTTATTGACAGCTAAACTCCTCTCACTCTAAAGATTCTTCAAATTGTCAGGGTTGCCATGTTAATTTTCGATCTCTCTTTTTAACATAGCGGAAATTCATTTTTTTTAAAACCACTATTGAGATATATTATTTTGTGTGATGTTAGAAGGGCATCGTGATACTGACGATGTAACTTGGTTAATCCATCAACAACAATGAATACTTTCGACCCCAAAAGGAGAAAATATCGATTTGGAAAAGTTTAGATAAATCCAAAAACTAAATAGTGCTTCAGTAAATCTTGATCACTTAGTTTTAAAAAAATAGTTTTCTCATATTTATTTTGTATGTAATAAAACATACATAGTTAATTTGCATACTGGCTAAAAATAAAAATATCAATTGATTTTTTATTAATTTTTTTACTACTAAAAATAGAATATACAAATATATTTTATTAACTCATATCTAATATGAATAAAAAATTATTAATATTAAATTTCAATCCACAGTCTGAAACCAATTTTCCATCGACATACCTGTCAAGAACGAATAATTGAACACAGCAACACAATTTTTTTTTTCCATCAGAAGGAGTCTCACCTAGTGTTGTGTTGGTCTATAGGAGTTGGTGTGTAGGAGTGAGGTCTAGTCCAATCCCACTCGAAGGTTCTGAAAGTGGTCAAATTGAGTCCTCGGAACGTCATTGAGGGTGTTTTTCCTTTTTTTAATTATTCTGTTATAGAACATAATAAATTATTTAACTAAGTAAAAATATAATATGTTTGTCTTATACTGCATTATAATGAAATTTTTTGCAAAACATTGGCAATGCCCTTAATACATATCTGGTTATACATTATTTCGCTTAATAAACGATCGATACATTTAAGAAAAAAAATCAAAGATCGGCAGTTAATCGAAAGACAAACTGTCCTAAGGATGGATTGGACCGGTTCTAGATAAGAACCGACACAACTAATCTCTTTAAAAACATTTATAAATTCCTTTACCTAATTTATTTTTTCTTTCCTAGTGACATCTTAGGCAAAATTTAAGAAAACAAAGAGATAGACAAAAGTTTGTTACTTAGCTCATAAATTGCTATCATTATTAATGAGATAACTAAGTATACAAAGCATGAAAATAAGGTCTTATTATTAAAACTTTTAATGTTTTGTAACTCAATAATAAAATTGTAAAAAAAAACAAAAAACAATTCAAATTTTCTAATATTCTATATATAGGGTTTTTGAATTGGTTGTACAATCATGATACTTTATCAAGTTGGTTTCATATTCTAATTTAATCTATGTATGTCGAGCTTTGAAATCAACAATTTACATTACACATTTCTCATATTTTTGCTAGGGTCATAAATCCTAAGTAGTATATAGCTTGCAAGCTTTTTTTTTAGCTGGCAACCTGTAAAATAAATGTTCTATTATCTTCATTTGTTATTTTGGAGTAGAAAGTATATAATTATAATGTGTAATCTTGTATGTTAGTGTTAGTGTTGGTTTGGTCAAGTCCAGTACCTCCAGTACTTAAAGAAGGTAAAATTGATTCCTCGGAAGGTTATTTAGGCTTTTTTTTTAAATTATTAAGTTATAATAGAATTGTGAAAAATAAATGAATTATATAACCAAGAATAATTAATAGATGTTCCTATTATGACGAAAATAGCAATATTTTTTGCAAGATGTGTATCTTATTTCTCTTAATAAACCATTGACATTTATAGAAAAAATTCCAAAAACTGATAATTAAGAACTGGTCCAACGACCAATACTCCTAAGGACCGATATGAACAGTCCTAAGACTGGACTGGATGCAATGAATAAGGACTGACTCTACACTGGTGTATGCTCATAAATGACGGAGATTAACACTGAGGAGCTTCGTTGGGGAGTTAAAAGGGTGATCAAAGTTAGACTCAGAGTAGAAATGAGGATAAAAAATGGAGTAATTCCTGACTTTGTCCTTGCTTGATACAGAATGGGACTTGTGTTTATTTGCTCCATCTCCGAGCTGCCAGCAACTACTCTAATGTAGCGTTATGCCAACTAAGCTAGTCTCCTCTCAAACATTCTTTAATCGTGTGGTTAAATATGTAATTTTTTGCTATCTTTTTTACTTACTATTACTGTGTATTTGGATGTAAAAATGAAAATAACAAATAAATGGACTGTCTATCAAAAATTTATCTTTCTTATGTCTAGTTTTATTGTATATCAGGGAGTAATAGTAAAAATATTGTATTAAATCGTTATACAATCTTATTTTCCTAGAGTAAACAATAAATTAAGTATTATAATTGAAAGATCAATATATGTTTTTGTTCTCTTTTCACGTTCATTTAATTCAAATATCACTGTGTAACATTGACATCAAGTAGTATTCAGTATATATATTAATTGTTTTACATTTTTAAAGCCATTTGATGAAGTTTGGTCAAGGTTTATTAGAAAACTGGTCCATTTTAGGTAGTAAGAATATCAACTATGAGCTCCGTCAACAATGATGCACTGTATGACGTCAGTGAAAACGCTCTTTAGTTATGAACTTATTGACTATGTCTTTTAAATTATCTCTATTTTTAATTAAAAAAATCGGAAAAAAGGAATAATTTCGGCCGTAAAACCAATAGTAACCTAATATGAATATACATTTATACATTGAGTAAAAATTTGGAGGAATTAAAAAAAAAAAAAATAATATGTAGTTATGTATGGATTACTTTATATCTGGATAAACTATTCAATTTTAAAATCCCGCAACCTCTCTATTACAACCAATACTGTTTTGATTCAATAATTTATATTATTTGATCGTCAATTATATAATTAATAATATATAATTTGCAAAGAAAGTGATTATTATTCCTAGACGTGAAATATGTCTTGAACTTGCGGTGTTCCTTGTTACCACAATGGTAAAATATTTGGTCGAAAGCTCAAAGATAATGAAATTAGAACTTCTTTGCATAAATTTCCAACATCAAACATAGAAATTCTGAATAAATAGAAATCAGCTAAACCAATTTATTAGATACTACTAAAAATAATACTATATCTTTATTTTAGTAATATCTGATGAGTGTTTATACATAATTATTATTGTTTATATTGATGGTAAATACATTGATAGCTCTAAAAAAAGTTGTTTTCTCTCTTCATATTAAACATAAAGATTTTGAAACAGAAAGTAACTGGACAAATGGAAAACTAAAAAAAAAACGTATCTTTTGAAAAAAGATATACCTTATTAAGGATACAGAATCTAAAGTAGCGTTGTGTTGGTATTTATCTAGGACGGAGGACTGCAGTTCAGTCCATTCCCTTTTGTCGGTACTTAAAAAAAGGGGGGGGAATCATTTGTGACGTCATAATTACGTTTTATCCTTATTAAATACTCAGCTGCTAACCAATATTCAGAGGGTAAGGGCGTACATATTTTTTATATTACAATATTTATAAATTTATTCTTAGGAAGCTTATAAGTTACAATATTATTCTAAAAATAGACTACTCAGCTAATGTGATTACTAGAGAATCTGGAGAAGACTTACTAACATCGATGGAAATTATGGAAAACGTGAGTGCTTATTTTTTGTTCATTCATAAATAATCAGCTATAATAAGCAATTGGGAATAATTCCTAATTTGTTCTCAATGACAATATGTTAACAGTTTATGTGTTGTATTTTTTCCCCCTTGTCCCCTTTTATCCTTGAATTAATTTTTTTGTGGTAATAATTTATCTTATTTGTAGCCAATAATATCACTATTCTTGAGGGAGATATAAAATAAGTTTAAACGTTTGTTTTTATATAGGATCATGAAGATACGCTAGAGAGTTGCATAAGTCAAGCTACATCTGTTAGCGATTCTACTATTGAGCCCAGCACTAGCAGATCTGAATCTTCCTTTAATACATATAAATAAAATAATTTCTAAGGTTTGAGGTAACGTCAAATCTATAGGCAATAAGAAGATATGCAATCACTGTAGAACAAGCTTCAATGTTAATAGCGCAACCTCAACAATATCAAGGTATATGCAGAATAAACATGGACTTTCCCATTCATCACCTCAACGCAACAATAATACACCATCGATGACACATATTAAGCAGAAATCGTTTACCACTGGATCTCCTAAACATGTGGAACTAACAGAACTTCTTGTTACCATGTTGGTGAAAGACTTCATGCCACTGACGGTTGAAAGACCTTCTTTCATAATTTGTTAATGGACTAGATCCAAAGTATTACGGTACCATCCAGAAAGTTTATTTCGGAAACCATTTTACCAACAAAGTGGAAGAAAAAACAAATTGTGTTACTTATTTTTCAAACGTTTAATCTGAACATATACTTGCTTAATATGAAGGAGTAAGGAGCACATAACTTTTTATTTTTCAACGACTAATTAATTTTTTAATAATATTACTTTTACCAATTTTGTTCATTTAGTTAACAAAATTATGATAACATTTTTTCACTTTCATTTTATATATAAGATAGATGATGCAGGAAATGAACTCTTCCAAGGCAGTGGGCATCACTACTGATGGATGAACTAGCATTTCCGGAGTACCCTTTATATCAGTAACTGTACATTTTTACATCAATGACGTAATTACTGAGAGAATATTATCATGTAAAGAGTTTAAAGATCGCCATAGAGGAGACGTAGTTAGTATTATTATTAAGGTTGGTTACGATTTTATGGTGTATAATATCTCAAAAAACAATACTGATTCCCTTTCAGAATATATTAGACAAGTACGGAATATTTGATAAAGTTATTGCTATAACATCAGATAGTACGGCAAATTTCAAGCTGGCTATTAAGAATATTAATAAAATTCATGTGCCTTGCATTGCTCGTATGCTCAACTTAGTTGTCGTGAATGCATTATTAATTAAAAACACAATGGATAAATTGAAAAAAATTGTGAACGCCATCAGGAAAATCTTGGGAAAAATTTATTGAATATGACATTAGAGATAGTTATAAACTGATTTCATGGGTGGAAACACGATGGAATTCTGTTTATCTAATGAGAGGGCAATTAAATTAAACACCGCAATTGACACATTATGCTTCGAAGAAAGGCTGGACATTTTGTCTTCTAATGAGTGGAGAATTATAAATGAGGTACTGATTTTATTAAAGCAGTTCCATGAAGCCACAAAAACCATCAGTGGCTCAAAATATTTCACCTTACCTCTTTATAAAATGTTTCCAACTTCTCTTAAAAGGAAAAATCCTTTAAGTGAGGAAAGCATCATCTTCTTTAATGAGTTTATGACAAATTTAAGTAAACATAATTTATCTTTTTCATTTAAGTCCTTTAAATTAAATATTTTTATAATCTATATTAATCTTTCAGGAGAACGTTTCTCAATTTTCTCCAATGAAAAATATGCATTTTTGCATATTTCGACCTAACTCGATCTAAAGTTAAAAAACATGATTTTAATTCGAACGAGGAAATTTCTAAGGCTGTAGAAGCTATATTAAGTGGTGAAGAGTCTTCTAGTGTAGTAGAAGAGCCTGTTGATGTTGATGAGGCAATGGTCCTCTGGAGTGCTATCTCCTATACAACAGCCAGAACCGAAAATTCTTCTTTATTTTTGGCATATAATAATAATTATCTCAAGGAGAATTGAATGAATATTTTCGGGAATTAATAGCCTCACCGAATGTTAACCCAGAGCAATGGTGGACATCTAAGGGAAAATATTCATTTCCTAAATATTTGATATTTATAAGCAATATGGATGTATACCGGGCTCATCAGTTCCTTCAAAACGATTATTTTATTCTGCTGGCAGAATTATCACACAAGCGAGAAATCGATTGAGTGGGGAGCTAGCAAAAATATTAATCGCTCTGAATGGAAGCATGGAAAACTAATTTTATTTATTGCCTTTATATTAATTGTTACTTTTAATGTTTAAATTTTATGTATTATATTAATATGAATAAATTATTTAATTACCTAATATTGGCGTCTAATTGTTTTTCACTATAAATTAGAGTAATATATTTCATAATTTCTAAAAAGGGTAGATATTTTATTAGACCGTTTCATAAAGTCACTAACACCATCAGTGGCTAAAAATGTTCCACCTACAATCTTGCCTTAATGAAATGTTGTCAAGTGTCAACACTACTAAATACCATGAAAAGGAAAAGTCCTAAATGACAAATTTAACATTTTCTTATGGAACATTTTTTGCTTATTTAAAAAAGTAGTTAGGGTATAGCGGTTGAAACGAAAGGGTCATGAATGGATGATTTATTTTAGAGAAACATGTAATAGCCGACGATCGACTACTGTATAGGAAAAGCCTGTATTGTGGGAGGAAAAAAATTCCAAATTTTATAATATTAATATTATTAAACCATTATCGCCCAGTTATAATAAAACATATAGATATAATAATATGATATTAGAAAGTATTAAATTAATACTATTTCAATATTCTATGGAAAATTAAAGGACTGACAAAAGATAATCTCAAGGACCGACAGTCCTAAGGACCGATAGGACCAGTTTTAAGACTGGACTGAACCGGGCTGAATAAATTGGGATCGACACACCACTAATCCGAAGAGATAATTAAACAAATGAGTAGGATATTGGCTGAGGGGAGGCGTAAATGGAAAAGTGATGAAACATAATTAATGACACTAAAATTCTAAAGAAAAGAGGACATTTCAAAGTTGCCGGAGTTCAAAGAACAAGTAAATATAAATTGTATAACTAACAAAAATAAGAGTAGCTTGGTTAAAAGATGAAGCTTGTATCAGCTTCAAAATAAGATATTTGTGGAAAAATATTATGCACGAGGACGAGGCATCCTTCATAATCAATTCTTCAAAAATAAACCACAAACATAGCTCCTCTTGGAAATCAAAGCACAAAACGCTTTTAATCAACTAGAAAATGGAAATAAAATCAATTTGAACAGAGGTGATATATGAATTACTTAAGATGAAAACTCTTTCATCAAGAGACTCTTTTCTCCAATACAAGAGAACTAGGATGAACTACAAAGGAATCGACAATATCATTACTATGTCGTGGATATTCCTTCAAAAATGTCTTCCTTCGATGAGGTTTAATAAGAGGCCCTTCCTCCATACTCACTAATATGCGATTATAAGTTCTATCTGAAAGGGATAAAAAATTAGCTCTTTCTTCGACAGAATATAATCATACTTGATAATTACTTGTCGAGCACTCTTTCAAGTTTCACCTCAGATAAATGAAATTTTTCGAGAAATCTTTCACTAGGCGATCCACAATTCAATGACTGATTACTTAGATCACAGATTAGGGTGTTCGATGAATGATGGAATTAGTATCTACCTTAGTGTTCATGAGTCATCCCTTTTTAACAAGAATTAATGCTTCTCTTTTATAATAGTTATTTAATGGAAGAATTATTTATTATAAGGTTCTATCAATGAGGCTGTGTGTCTAGTGTCTATCAAGATATTAAGAAATCTATGAGATAGGATAATCTTGAATAACGAAGAAAAGTATTGCTTCATTAATTAACGATGTACACCCGCGTATCTTTTATATAATAAAGAGGAATCCCACATGTAGAAGAGATAAGATAACATTTGTAAAAAGTTATAAAGATTAAAAGTACCTAAGTACCTTTTTACGAAGCTTTATCTTGATATAAAAAGTATTTTTTGTTTTTGTCCTTATTACGCTATAAAACCATATGATAATCGTACTAGCAAGAGTATCCACAATTGCTCAGAGTCTTTAGGCGTCGATAATCGATAATTTAATAATATAGATATTTTTTAGCTTTGCCACACAGCTCTTTTTTAAAATTGAAAGTATGTTTGAGTAAAAATCAAATTATTGAGAAATTCCAATTTGATTTATTTACTATATAAATATTAACAGCCAAATATTTTATTGCCATAATTTGGCCAATTATGGGATTTATGTTCAAATTTGTGGGATCAGATGATATATTCAAGACTATTAGATTAGATTTAAAAGGTCATTACATTATTGCTATCACATTCATATTTATAAAAAAGAGTTGTCATAAGATTAAAAAGAGTTGATAGGGTCATCAAAATCCAATGTTTTTTTGTAATTCTTTCAGTATTATTGATGAATAAATCATCCAATATTCGACGGCATTTCATTAAGTTTTATTACTTATGTCATTCAGAGTTTCTTCTGTCTCCTATGTCGATATTCGACCTTTCCACCATATAGTTAATTTTCATTGTGTGGAAAAGGAAGAACAAAAGAGGATTTGATTTTCAAAAAGATACTTTTAGCAGGAATTTGTGCTTAGAAATGACAATATTATCCAAATTTTCTCTTGAAATCTATGTTCTTCTACATTTTTCCAAAGTACATGAAAAGGAAAACAGAATGAAGCTCATTATTGGAGGAAAACATGTAACGTGTGTCAAATGACTTTTTTTTCTTGATAGGAATGTCCAACAGTATCTTTGGTAATTTACATTCTCAATGGAATTTCATCAGAGGAATTACCAACATCAATTGTATATAATTAAATAATAGGCAATGTATAAAGGTATGATATTTTAATCGCTTTATTTTGATAATAAAATGAACATTGATATAAATTATCTGATTTAAATGGCTCCAAATGGTTTTCTGGCTAATCTTCAGTTCCTGGAAAATGGAATAAGTGCTCACATGCCAGTCCAACTCGACACTTTCCATTACTTTATTGACATTTTCGATGTCCATATCACCATAACGGAATAGTTGGAATCACCCCTTTGCTGTTGCATTCCATACTGTATTAGGTGCATAAACAAGACCAATTTTTTTGGCCGTCTGCTCCGCTTTTTCACGTTGATTGTAGTGATACTGAAGAAGTTATCGAATTTTATTTTTTTATTTCCATTTTTGAACGCTGTAACACACAATTGGCATCACCAAAAACCAAAACTGTAAATAGTTTTTTTAAAGTGTACGCTTAACCTTTCAGCATACTTTCAGCTTTTTTTTTCTTATGCAATTCATTGATCCTGAGATATAGCCCAATAAGGACATCTAACGAAAAACGATCAGAATTTTTTACTTAACCTAACATGTAAAGAAGCTCTTCTAAACGAAAGACCGCCTTGAAATAAACAATTCCTATGATTCATTGTAAGAAGAAGAAGAATAAATTTCTTCTCCGTTATTGAATGGGGATGTTATACACCCCAAGATTGATAAAATAAAAATTTATTTTTTTGAATCTATATTTTATTAACAATACTTTTTAATATTCTCCTTAAGCATTAAATGAAATTACAGGCAATATGTCTTGAAAGTGCCTTGTTTATAATTTATTTGTATATTTGGTAATTTTTAATCGAGGTTTATTGAATTTCATTTACGGTTTTGCTTAAAAGTGGTTCCCTTTGATTTCTTGGATCCTTTTTTTAAAGTGAGGACATGAGGCATACAACGGTGGTTACAAAAATCTGATTTATTTAGATATAAAATAATAAACCTATAAGAATTATTTAAAATTTTCTGTGAAGATGCATTTGGAAAAATATAACGAAACATTGTATTTTAAAATTTCTTAACCTTAATTAGGCAATAATACAACATAAATATTAATAAATCAGCATTTCAAAATATAAGTTTCTCAGCAACAAAGTTGTATAAAATATTAACTAAATTAAAATCAATAAATAAAATAATAGGACATACATCAATTTTCATATCAATTCCTGTCAATATAGAAATAAATAAATAACAAATAAGCCAATAAAATATAAATATGTAATATTAAGAGCCAAATTGTACTTAGCTCATTTCTTCAAGCTCTTTTTATAATTTTTTCGTATTTTCATCGATGACCAAAAATGTCTAAACGAGTTCATCTTAGTAGGGGAGCGGGTTATTAAAATCAAATTCAATTTTAGCCAAACTTTTCAGATGCAAAATGATTTTGTAAGGACTATCGAAAAAAAATATCCCCCCACCGCCACTTTTTCACCCATAAATGCTTATTTTTTAATATTTTTTTCCTAGTAAAAAGAAGAAACTAGTGAATGTCGTTATCATTAATGCATTTTTAGGCTTAGAAAAATAGTTATCTCACATTTAAGTTCATAAAGTACATATTTAAGGTCATAAAAAAGGTCAAAGGGCAACTTCTTCTAAATTTTTATTTTAGCGTTTGTACTAAGGTGACCAATTTTTAAGGTGCCCTGTTAATTCAATCTTCTGTTGTATTTAAACGAAAAAATTATGTTCCTTAAGTTTCTGTCAAAAAGGCGGTTTTTTTTACTTATAGCCATTTTGAAAATGCCATTTATTAACGACATTCCCTCTTTGTAAAGGGATTCAGAAGTTTGAGCTTTAAAGTTATTTTGTTGAATTTCAGAAGCTTCATTAAAGTTCATTTTCTCAAGTGATACAAAAGAATATAGTCCATATTTTTCATTTTGAAGAAAAAAAAATTGGTCCCCAACGTATTACTCAAACGATCAGAACCACTGTACTTTCTTCCGATTAGCAACATCCACAAATGTTTGATACAAAAAATGAGTACTTAAAATGAAGTAACTTTATCTTGATTTGAAAACAATGAATTTTTGAGGTATCCTAGATATTTCCTATCCGGCCAGTCTTTCAATTAATTCCAACATAATTGTGTAAGTAATTGCTCTTCTCAAACTAATTTGGATTTGAAGATTGATCATATCTTACCAAAAAAATTCAGAAATGTATTAAATGATTTACTAGACAAGGTAATGAGAGCATCAATAAATACAATTTCATAGGATGGTGATTGTTATACGATGTTGAAACTATAATGCAATGGCAACTAAACGATGAATAAAAATCAACTGGAACCAAGTAATCATTCTGAATCATGCTCGAAGTGTTATATTTTATAAAATTGTTAATATTGAGCGATTTACTTACAATGGTAACTATGGCTTCTTTTAAAACAAAAGTATGTACTAAATAAGTCAGAATTAATTGTATTGTACTATGAAATAGGGTTTTTGAGAGAACATTGTACATCTTCACTCATAATTAATCTAGATACAATTTGGAAAATGAATTTATATATAGCTACATCAATCCAAAAATATACATTAAGAATATTAAAAATACACGTTATGGTATTTGCATGGAAGTTTGATACCCTTCAGCAATATTGAATTATTTTTCAATGACATTAATTTTTATTCTTTTCTTACTTCATAAACAAAATAATTCATAGCTAAGTTTCCCTTAATGTCCGTTGTCCAAATATGTGTACATTTGTTTTTGGCACTCCACTTAACGATAATTTCTATTACTTTAGCCGTTACAATAAAATTTAGGAGTGAGCTCTGATACTTATTTGATTCGATTGAAAATTGTCAATAAAAGGGTTTTGATTGTTTCAGTATCCAAAGTATTTTGTTGGGCAACAATTTGTTTTTCTTCAAAATGAAAAATATGGAATACATTTTTATATATCACTTTAGGAAATGAACTTTAATGAAACTTCTGAAATTCTGCAACATAACTTTAAAATTGAAACTTCTAAATCCCTTTACAAATAGAGATTGTCGTTAAAAAAAGTGATTTATTTTTTGCTATAGAGGTCAAAAAACGCCGATTGAAGAATAAAATTTCAGAAACATAATTTTTTCTTTATAATACAACAAAAGATCGAATTAACAGGTCATACTAAAAATTGGGCATCCTTCAACACACGATAAAATAATTATTTTGAAGAAGTTGACCTTTGACCTTTTTTATGACCGTAAATATGTACTTTATAAACATAAAATGTTAGATAACTATTGTTTTAAGCATACTAATACTTTAATGAGCACGACATTAACAAGTTTCTTCCTATCACTTTGAAAAAAGAGTAAATAAATACGAATTCATGGGTGAAAAAGTAATTTTTGGGGTACTTCAAAAATTATTTCGGTCCATAACTTGGCCTAAAATTGAATTGGCTCATTTTCATTAATAAACGCCCCCCGCCCTCTAATCTTGAGAATCTTCCATTTGAACGCTTTGAATCTTGCAACCCCTAAATTAAAATTACTCAAATATCCTCAGCAGCTATAGGCTCTCCTTTTGTTATATTCTTTGCAAGTTAACCCTTTTCATTTAATAATACATTTTCTTCAAATTTAGTTTTAGGAGTAGGGTGTTTATTATTCCATAGCAAGCTGAAAATAATTATTGACGTCTTTATATTAAAATAACAAAATTCCAATTACGTAATTATTATAATCGTTTAACTGTTAATCATCTAATAAAAGACGTTATATTTTTTGGGTAACGTAGGGGATACGGAATCATTGAACACTTTACATATATTCTAACATACGTCTAACTCTCCTCTTACTGTTTTCTATCCAAAGCATTCTTTCTACTCCAAGCCTTGAATCCGTTCCCTAACTCAAGCACTCATTCTACCTTATGTAAATTTCTTACTCCAAGCTCTCGTCCAACATCATCAGTCATCACCAATAACACTTACGATATTTAAATGAAAAAGAGCGAAAATGAAGATGGTGTAAATTTTGTTTAAACAAGTATTTATGAAATAGACCTAAAATAATAAATTGTTCAAACATTAATAAATAGTTAAATGACTGTTTATGTAGATACTTATGTTTTTTATTTAATTTTAAAATATTAATTTTTCTTCTTTAATGAAAGACAATAATAAAAATAAATTTAATTGAGTTTATATTTTATACTTTACACAACACATCAAAAGCATGATTATATGTATTACACGGCAAGATTCCAAGGATTATCATTTGCTACCAGAAATGACTCAAATAAAGGAACTCAAAAGTCACCCGTCAATCAGTCCTTAATTTTGACAGTTTTAGGTAATTACTATAATACAATGGAGAAAGGAAAATTATAATAATGTTTATTCATTAATAAAAATGGATGTTATGTTAATGAGTGTTGAAGAATGCAAATCCATCCTTCACTCTTGTTAAGAAGAAATAATTCTTGCTAACGTTTGATGTTTGGTTTAGACTATTAATTATATATATGACATGCTAAGCATTAGCCACACACATTTGTTGCTAAATTGTTTATTCTTATTTATAAAATGACTTCACGGGCATCCACTTATCAAATAAACTTTCCTTGATTAATATAGATTATGAAGATATACTGGCAAGAAAAAGTTTGGAAGAAAATGGAATTTCAATTGTGTTTCTAATTACTTATGAGTTTATCATCAGGTAAAACAATAATTAGGCTATTAAATGAAGAAAAATTAAGGCTCAATATGGGTATAAACATTTATTTGTAAAAAAAAATCAAAATATTTTTGTTTAAATTTTAGTTTAATTACAAAAAAATCCTCCCTTAGCCGCTATAACTGCTTACAGACTTTTGGCATTATTGCTGTTATTTTTTCAAGAGAGGCAGGTGTGATATCACTCCAAGCATTCTTCAAAATGTTCTACAACTTGTTTTTCAACAAGACAACGACCCAAAATATGCATCCAAACTCTACAAAAACTTATTGAAAAGAAAGAAGTCTATCGCATTTGATCTATTATGCTATGACCAGTTCATTCTCCTGATTTGAGCCGAATAGAGCTATTGTGGGAACATCTGGAGAGAGAAAAAAGTTAGGGAAAAGTGCCCACAAGTAAGAATGAGTTATGGAACATATTTGAAAAATGCTTGGAATTATATCACACTTGATCTTGAAAAACTAACAGCAAGAATGCCAAAATTCTGTAAAGCAGTTAAAGTGGCTCTTTTTTTCTTCTTTTTTTCACTATTTAATCGTGGCGTTAACTTATTTTTCTGAAGTAACGGGTTTAGAAAAAGTACCGAGACATGCCTCTAAGTAGTCATTAAAATACTCACAATTGATCAGGATGATATTATACACAGAAAATTTTAATTTATAATATTTTTTACTATTAACGTTAATTATGAATCTGACAACCATCAGCCTCAATGACAGCCTCCAACCGCCTCTAGAACCCATTGAACCCATTGGCAACGTAGTCCTTTTTCATGATACTCCACTGTTGTTTAACATAGGTCTTCAGGGCATCAATATTGGGGTGGTGGACTTTGTAGGCCTTCTTCTCAATTTTCCACAGAATGGAGTAATCTAATGGATTCAGATCTGGGCTCTGAAGGGGCCAAAGGTGCTTGGAGCAGAAGTTCTAGTTGCTACCAATCCACTTTTGTACAATATTAGCAGTATAGTCCGGACCCCTGTCCTGCTGAAATACGTACATGGCCTTGTTGGACCTGTTCATGGTCTTAGGTTTCTATGGGACCACATTTTCCTTCAAAACTATCAAGTAGTAGGCCACGGGTAACCAGTATCCAAGAAGAAACCAAACTGGAGGCAGTTTTTCTGCAGTTGATGCAAAAATCCCCAACGTCATCACAGAGGCCAGATGTTTGGTCTTTGTGACTGTCCTGGTGCTGTTGTCAGCCTTGCCACCCGATAATTTTGCTTGTTGTAGACGGGGTTAACGGTAAAGGTATTTTCACTGAAGGCGAAGTTATTTTTGACGTTGGGACAGGAGTGGCCTCTCAATTCTTCTAAGTGCCCTTCATCCAGCCTTTTGGATGGTTTTTCCCACAGTAGACCGATGCAACTTCATATTCCTGGCATACTCTGATATCTTCATCGTCAGATAAATCTTAAAGGTCACCATGATGTCTTCAGGCTTCCCTTTGGTGGGTCTTCCACTCTCAGGTTTGTCCCTAAGGTTGTCCCCATCAGCCAAACTATTTCTGAACCAAAAGACTGTGGCCTTGCTCACGTTTAAGGCCTTCATGATGTCTGAAGTGGTCTTCCGGGTGCGAATTAAATTACTTATGATGGCTCATTTTGCCTCCATCTCGACATATACATAATTTTTTTTACAACATCAACCAAAGACTTAAAATCTAAGCTATTAAAAAATAATAGAAATTTTAAGATTTAATCAACAAAACCTATTCAAAGCTGGTTTTTTAGAAGGTCTCATTACTTTTTCTAATACCAGTATGCATTATTGCCTTGTATTGGTTTAATTTGTTTTAAAAATGCTCAATAAAGTAAATATGTATGAAATTAATTAGAATTATAACATTTTCCCTACACTAATGCGATTTGAAAAGTAGAAACGTCTCTTCTTTAGAGCAGTAAATTATTTACTCCCCAAAAATCATACAACAGGCAGCAACTGCTACAACAATGTTATACAAAGTATTTTTTTTTTTAGCATATCGGCTCGTCATATTTTCATCAACTCTAGCAATATTACATGAAAAGTACAGAAGCCAATGTATATATTTTAATAAAATAAATAAATGTACAACTTAGAGATGGGTTTCAAGTTTTTTTTTTTAGAACCAATTAGACACTTTTGAAAATATTATACTTTGGACTATTTTAATACCCTTGAGTAAATTTTTACTTACAGTATTGCTGGGATTGAGACATATGCTACTAAGGAAGAATTTTTTTTTTTACATCAGATAATTTTTATATAGGATAATACTGCATTGAAAAGGAGAACATTCATGATTTTGAAAGATCTTTTAACAAAACAACGACCTGTTAAAGAATGAACAATAAGGAAAAAAGTGCACATGCACCAAACGTTTTTCCTTTTGTAATTATAAAACTCTTTTTTTTCTCAATAGAAATAACATCTCAACTGTGTATACTTTTTAATTTGCACATTCCCTATTGATTTATTTTTGATTAAAATTTGTATAAATGAATGTTTTTTTAGAAAGATAACTCTTAAATACTAAAAAAAGGAGCTATAAATCGAATAATTCATAAGACCATATACATACATATATGTACAATATTTTAAGAGTATACAATATAAATAACGGAATACAAGGAAGTTTTATATAAAATGAAGATAAAAAAAAAGTTTTTAACTAAAAGAGGCTCTTTAGGGATAAAATAGTTCTTTAGGAAACTTTTGAATCGCTTTTATTTATTTATTTTTTTACAAATTCAAATAAATTATCAAAATAAATTTCTGAGTAAGGGAAATTCAAGGAGGCTTTAGAAAATTGTATTTTTGAAATTCTTAACAAATGTCTATTCAAATATCGTGGGCCTTTAGAAAGTCTCAAAGTTTAAAAAAGGGTGCATATAACAATTATTTAGTTGTGGCTAGAGAGAAGGAAATCATTGCTTCAATTGTAATATTAAATGAAAAAGTATAGCTAATTAAATAGGATATATATATGGCCATCAATACAATAGCAAGCTATAAAGATATTTCTCAAAATTGAGAATGGATTACATTCGTATTGTTCAACGAATTATTTATTAATTTCTATGAACAAATGGTTCTTATTTATCTTTGGGAAGCCCTACAAATAGCACTACTTAAAGTAACCAAAATTGATCGTCACAATAAAATAATAATAAAATTGATAGATTTTATTTGAAAACCCATATCCAATCAATGAAAGGTTCTAAACTACATTGTGTGTATTTGTGTATGTTTAAAAATAAAACCAAAAATTTCAAATCATTATTACTTTTCCTTTGATATATGCTATTTTTAATTTTAATTTTGCAGGCAGAATTCACATTGTTAATTCATTTAGAAAGGATGAATTCAAGGAGGTAGTCAGTTATTGAGCAATATTAACTATTCTCAGTGCCCTTAGAGTGACAAAAAGTAAAGGACTATATTTAGACAAATATTGATGTCATGGTCTTCGTTTCAATACTTGTCTTATAAGTTTGGCCGACTCCATCCAGCAATTTGAGATGCATCTAAACTATTTTGGAATGAGTTTTTATAAATAATTTGCATCCACTTTGAAAAGTATGTAGATACCCATGATACGTGGGTTACAAACAATCTGGTTTTATTTATTTATTTATTTTTGCAATGATTCGAGTTTGAAGTTTTATTTTTATATTGTATTTGGTTAATTCTGTTTTTTTTTTTTTTTTCAATAATATTAAGGAGCATATATTGAAATTTCGCTGAGTCAAAATTGGAACAAAAATAAGAAGACTATCTATCAAAAATATATCCATATAATGTATAGTTTTATTATATATCAGATCCATATATGTATTGTGTCATTTTATAATTACAATCTTATTTCCAAAGTTTAAACAGAAAAATAATTATTACAATTTGAAGAATATGATATTTTTGTTATACTATCCTACTTTTCTTCTCCTAATTGATCCAAAAACCATATTAATTTTACAAATCTAGCCACTTTAGAATAATTTTCAGGACATAGTACTTTTATTTAATTCATTTATGACTGTTCATCATTGACATCAAGTAATATTCAATGCAAATATTAAGTCTTTTTATATTTCTAAAACCATTAGATAAAGTTTCATCAAGGTTTACTGGAAATTTGTTCGTTTCATGTAATAAAAATATCAACAATGAGGTTCCAAGATGGTGACACCTTTAATTATAATACAATTAATGATGTCATTGAAGACACACAGTCATTTACCTCGTCTATTTAATTCTAAATTAATCTAAGAATAGAATATGAATTATCACGTTACTTTTTTTATACAAACCGTTAACAAAGCTTTTTTATAATTTTTTTTTACATTAAATTTCTATGTAAAATAATAAAAATTCACGCCGTTACCTTGCTAAGACAAAAATAAACATTTAATTTTGTTTTAAGCTGTTGATATTTCTATTTCTTTTCTCTTAATCAGTGTTTTTAAAGTTGAATGGTTGAAATAAAATTAGCTCTTTTTAAACAGTGATCAATTTTAAATAATTATTCAATAATAATTTTGTAATAAAATTGGGCATTTAGTAATCGATTTTGTACCTTTTTTGGTTTCCTTTCGTATGAAAAGTTGCGTTCATACAATGAATGTAATGGTAGTCTAAAGCTAAATTATCCTTAGCAATCTGAAAATAAACAAAAACCTCACTTTGTATTCATTTTGATAAATTAAAGAAAAATTCCCTATTGAATATTTTTTTGATTTTATTGCTTGATTTGAATTCATACAATTGTAGCCCTAAAAAAAAATAGCTAGAATGATTTTTCTCAATATTATATAAGTCTATGTTACATCTATATTCTTTGATAAATTTTCGTAAACCTCAATCAAATGAATAATGATGATTAATCTTTTGGAGAAGCCTTAAATTGCACTTAAATTAGCAAAAATTAGTCGATAGAATGAAACAATTAGAACTAGACTTTTTTTTAATAGGGTCGAATTTAGTTTCATAAATCAAAAAAAAGTTTTCAAATAGTTGAATATTATTCTGTATTTGATGTTGTCCGAAATACATACCCTAAACTGATTGATTTATCTATATGAATTCGTGAATGGTGCTTACATTCGTAGTAATTTTATTACCTTGTAAATGTATTTCTTCCAAAATTCATCCTCAGACATTTCATTTGCATTTGGAAGGGGGATATTTAGTGACGTCACGCGGTTAAAGGAAGGAGAGACGACAATTCAAAAGCAGGATAAAGTTTTTTTTTTTTTTTTTTCAAAATTGAGTGTTAATTACATTTGTATTCTTTAACTAGTTACCGTTAATATATATGAATAAATCTTTCTCATTAATCTTTTGGAGAAGTTGTAAATTAATGTATTTATGGTCTTAATATAAGAATAAGAAATTGATTGATTTTACGCATTTAACAGGGGCCATATCGGGCCCATATAAGTCTCTGAAATCAAATGAATTTTAAATGATACCTAAAATTCTTAAATATCTTAACTCTTCCCACAAATTTGAATACAAAGCAACTCAAATATTTGTATGAAATATTAGGCTTTACGCATATATGAAGTAAAAAAATACATTGGGATTATTTCCTTATCGTGATTTTTGTTCAAGATTGTTTTTATGTTGACGCACCACATATATGAAAATGTAACCTTCAGTTATGGGCGTTACAACTTGATTAGATGGATAATAATATTATGTAATATATGTTTTCTTTGTGGAATTCATAACACATGTTCGTTATAGCTGATAAAGAACATGTGGTGGCTATTGATAAACATTCTAAATACAAAATCACGTTTTTTTCGTATAACACTTAGCAATAAACATAGGTATATATTATACATAAATATATATGTGTGTTCCATATTAATTTTCTAGTTGCATGATAATTTGACTGAAAAAGTAAGCACCTGATTAATTTATGTGCATGTCCAAATGAGTTAATTTATTGTTTTTCTGAGTTAAAAATTACTCTTATTATTTGATGAAGATCTTTTATTAGGAATTGACAATATATTTCTTCTTTAAAAAAAAAAAGAATATTGAACTATGATATATTTTGAAAAAAATTGGTGATTGAAATTGGAAGAAGAATTAAGAATAAAGCGTTTTCATAAAACGTCAGCATGTTTCATTTCAGGAATTTTGGGATCCAAAACGACTAACTTAGAAAAAAACCTTTTCTTAATTAATAATAAGGAAAATAGTGAACTTTTGTGCGTATTTAGATGTCAAAATGGGACCAACAAATAAAAGCACTGTCTTTCCTAAATATATCCATCTAAAGGCTATTTTTCTTGCATTTCAGATCCTAATATGTATTTAGTGATTACATCATTGTAAGTAAATCTTATTGTCCTTAGTATATATAGACAGCAAATAAACTATTACAATTACAAGAATAATATATTTTTCTCAAATTATCCTACTTTTCTTGCCTCTAATCGATCAAAAAAAAAATTATTTTTACCAATTTTGCCATTTTAAAAAGATTTTCAAAACCTAAGACTTTTATTGAATTCAAATATAACTGTTTAGCGTTCTCAGGCAAGTAGTATTCAGAGCAGAGCAGTCTTTCTATATTTTAAAAACCATTTGATAAAGTTTCATGAAGACTTGTTGTGTATTTTATGCAGTAAAATATAAACAATGAGCCCAAAAATGGCGTGGCATTCAATTATTGAGAAATTATTGAAATCATTGAAAACTTTCTATTATTTAATCATAAATTAGTCTAAAAATAGACTTTTGCATGCTTTAGCTAACCATATGTTAGCATTGAACATTGAAATGATTGGAGAATGAGATATACGAGTAAATAGCAATTTTGCTTAAAAACATGATTGCCATTTTATAGAGCTTTTAGATTAACTTTACAGTCTCATTTATATCTCTGATTTAGTTTATCTTGTAATTTGTGCATTTTAGAGCTTAAAAATGGGATTTTATGAGTAGAAAAAAAAATCTTGAAATCTTTTTATCGTGTCCTATCCCCAAATAAATAATTTATTAATATTTAGAACAAGTAAAAATTACAAATGGATGTCTAAAAAAAATTAGATATATATTTAAATATCCAACAATTTGAAGTATGTTTTTGCAGTGTGTTGGACAGATTAGGTCTCCTGAGGTCTGACATGTTTTCAACAACGCTTTTTAAAAATCTTTTTACTTCTTCTAGGCAAAAAAAGCTCAGTTACAGAATTGCTACCTTGTCCATTTATATCATAATAAGTCGAATCATCAGGAAAATTACACATTCTGTAGCAAAAAACTAGAAATGTCAGAACACATTCTCCACTAATATGATAAGATTGATCCTTCATTATAAATTCGTGAACATACAATAAAAGCCAATTTGCAAGTCAGGACATCAAAAACAGATTGGGTAGTGACTACGGATCTTAATCTTTCTAGGGCTCTTAAGATTGAAGCCATCATCAGAAAAATACAGGTGATAATTTATCCATGCTGAAACAAAACATTTTGGAATGTGTTAATGTTAAATAAAACGACGTTTTGGAATTTTTTTTCGACAATGTTCATTAACTCGGACTTTTAAATATTTGAATTGTAGTTATCTAACTGATGTGACTGGAGAAAAAAATATAGCAAAATCAATCTTGTTTAGTTTCTGTATAATTTCAATTAAGAATAATTAAACCTTAAATTATATTAAAAAAAATGAAAAAAAACAAAAACAAAAAAGCTGATTTTTAGGATCCTTTTGTTTTGTTTTTCTAATGTATTTAGCGATTATTTTTTATTAAGATAAATTTTTGGTTTTTGTCATCATTAAGAATAAACATATGCCTACTAGGTTTTTTTAAAGAATCTTTTGAGGGAGAGCAGCTTAGCTGTCATAACATTTCATTACACTAGCTGCAAGCTGCTTTGAACGAAGAGAAAAATCACATAGACATATTCCGTATCAATTAAGGACATAGGCAGGAATTACTCTGTTTTTGATACTTAATTCTACTCTGAGTCAAAAACCAGTTACACTGATACGCCTTCAGCGTTACTCCTCTCCGTCATTCATGAGCACACATTCTTTGTTACAATTTAAACTTAGTTGTTCTCTCTTCTAGAATTACAGAATAATGATAACAGCTTTAAAAAAATATATACTACTTTATGTATGGATATGGATTTCACAAAAAGATTCCTAGGTTAGATGGAGTAATTGTAATCCTATAATGTTTACTTATACTTAATGAATTAAAGGAACATTAAAAAATAGTGATAATAACTATTCAGCTTGCCAACAACAACAACAAAACTTGCAGACTAAAAAGAACATAGGTTCTACAACCCAATTAATAATATCATATCCATTAGTCTGTCGCATATAGTCAAAAACTAATAGATTTGCCTACTTTTTTTGCTATTTACAGTAACCATTTTTCATAGAAATGCTTCATTATAAATATGTCAAATAAATAATGAAAATAATGTCAATAATGATTTAATGGATTTAGTTCATCTAGATATAAATAAAATTTATAAATATATTTGATTAATATGATATATGAAAAGTAAAAAGTTGATAGACCTAAAGTTGTGTAACTATGTTACATTGAAGTCAAAGTAGATCAATTTAGTCTTTCTGCTAGAGCCAGGATGTATATTTAAATCCTCCTTTTGACATTGTAAACCATGGATAAATAAATATATATAGCGAAACTTTGTGGAAGACTTCTTTTTGAATATACAGCTCGAGTAGAAAAGAATTCAGCTGTCAAACAAGTAGAATGAGTCCTTGGTTTGAAAACAAAATTTTGAATATGAAACGTTAACCCTAGTAATTGTTTTTATACATCAGCTGAGTTAATGGAATTGATTAAATGATTGACCAAAACAATATCCAATAAGGAAAATTAACTCTTTTTTTATATGATTAATACTCTGACTGTCTTTTTTTCTTTGTATTTGGCCGTGCTACCGACCTATTGCGTGTATCCTCGAATATCTCATTCCCAGTTAGTTCATTTGTCCGTATTTTAACCTTGAACACCTGATCCTCTGGAGTTTCTCCGAGACGCTTCACTACAACTCGTCTTGTTGCAAAATTATGAACTGTTGTTTGATCTTAACTTAAATTGCATCTACATACTTGCATTTTCTTCATGTTGAATCCTCTTTTATAACCACGATTCCATAATTCAAACTATATTACATTTCAATTTAGAATTCCTACTTGCATTATGATCATCTAGTGTTAGACGTCTTTATGGAGAACTTTTCATAGTCAACGACATTTTTTATTTAAACTAAATAATTTTAATCAAATTTGTATTTAGCGTGTATTCATAATTTTTAAATAATTGTAGTTCATATTCTAGTTATTGCGATTTTTATTGTTTTTAAATAAGTAAATAATCACTGATACCTTTCAAATATTTAATACGTTAAAAAAATAAAAATATAATGAATAATTTTTCAGGATTTTTATTTGCTTCAATGGAACATTTGTGTTATTTCACGAAACATATGACATATGGTCTCACCTTTCCAACTCAAGCTTGTGTTAGGAACATGTTCTTTTTGACTTAATACACATAAATCCTTATATGACTAAAGTATTTTAACACAAATCAACTTTTTTTTAAAGTAAAAGGTTGATCTTATCTAGTGGTACACATTTTATTATTTTCAATTTTTCAAGAGTAAAATTTAAACAAGACGTTTTCTATGCACACTTATTTTACAAAATCATCTGAAAATAGTCCTCAGAAGAATTTTAAATCATCATGTGAGCCCTCAGCTCTAATAATTGCCTCAATACGAGGCCTATATCCCTTGCAGACCATGTAGTTAGACTCCAGCTTGGTCCACACCTTCTTGATGGAAGCTCCTAGAAACTGGAGACTCGCCTGGATAGAGTAGTCCAAGAGGTTTGTGTCTGGAGAGGAGGGTGCCCACATGTTGAGGTCCCAAAAGTCCGGAAAGTTGTCTCTTAGGAAGGGTCGGATCTTAGCAGTGCAATAACACGGAGCTCTGTCTTGAGTGAAAACAAATTTGTTCCTGAACTTTTCTCTGGCTCAAAGTAGCACTTTATTATCCAGAATTTCTATGCAGGCATCTCCATTGAGTCGCTCCTTCCTCTTCACAAAAGTGGAAGGGTAGACTTTGTCTGTGCTACCGACTTGATTTTTTGTTCTGAAGATATGTCTTAATGAAGTTAAGACATTGCTTATATGTTCGGTTGTTATGTAGCAACTGTATTTATTCACAGTTGCATCAACGGTGAAAAAATTTCATCAGAAAAGAGCAACACATTGACAAAATTTTTGTTCCCTTGAGAAAATTTAGAATCTTCTTGCTCTTTTCAACAATCTCAGCTGGATCTGTTCAGAGATAAGATGCCTTGTTATACTTCCCCATGATTTGTGTACAACTAGATAAGATCAACCCTGTATTATTCTATGATGTAGTAAAGTCCACCTTTTATGTGTTCATGTTCTTTTGTCGATTGAGAGAATATTCAAAGTCCTTATGCCTACATGTCATATAACTATGATAAAATACATCCACTCGAGTATCTCAGATCTGGTAGTATACAACTTGATTGCAATACCTACATGGAGTCAATATCTATCACTTTGCACAGACAAATATGTCACACCAATTTTGCTATCACGGTTCCACAGATTTCTTTAGATGTCTATAGTACATACTTTCTCATAGTCAAAATCCTCATTCTCCAAGTCCGAGATGAACACAAGTCATGATACGTCTGAGCCAAGTTGTCACCGAATTTTATCGAAGTCCAAGTCCTTATCCTCCCAGACACGTCCATGAAAAGATTAATTGTAAGACACATGGATACACTCTCACCTATTTACAAATACTTCCTTTTACAAAGAGTATATCAACCCATAGCATCGGAGTGAGTGAGTACTTCATAATTCATGGTCCTCCATCATTCAAAAAAATGACTTATTCAGTCGTCTGTAGACAATCTATAGGACCAAAGTAGTATACGTAGCTGAGACATGTATAGACAATAATCAAGACCAAGACTCAATTCAATTAGATTATGGCTCTATCAGTGATAAAACAATGATAAAACTACAAGGATGAAGTTATTTTTATTTAAAATAGTAAAAGAATCAAAAGATGGCCCTTTCCTTCCTGAATTAACCAAGTAGTTCAAGTTTTTTTCCAACTTGACCTTTCTATATATTTCTTTCTCTATGTTGTAAACGATTACCCTGATTTCTCATATCCACCTTGTAATCTCTCAAAGAGATGTTCCCTTATGGCGATATGTTTCAATACGGATGCTATTGTCGCGTTTTTCAGATATCTTAGATCTGACAAATTTTGTTATTACACCAAATATCATAACTAAAAGTTTTAAAAAAAAAAAAAAAATCATGTAAACTTAGAAAAAATCATTTTGACGAGTGTAATGTATTTTTCGTCATGTATTGAGAGGTTAAGGACACTTTGATGAAACAAAATATGTAACACAGATTTGAAAATATATAATGTTCATTTATCTGCTACAAATTGTAAAAATTAAATGTTTATGAATTAATAATTGATTCATTTTATTATGAAGATACTCAAACCTCTATTGGAACAACAATCATGACAACCACCGTATCAATTAACAAATTAGAAGGAGAAGGACTATTTACAGAAGAGTCTGTACGATTTAATTATTGCACATACTGGCAAATAATTAAACATTTTATTTTTAAATATTGGAGCTACATTAATGGAAATCTTAGTTACAAAATATTGCAAGCAGAAATCATCCTCAACTATATTTGTTAATTTTTTGGCAAAGTGTCCATTTAGCAAAGGGGTCATGTGTGTGTGCAAATTATGGAGGAGATAGATAAGTTGACTTTAAATGACAACATCTTTTTGTTTAGAGACAAAAAAAGACATAAATATTGATCGAAGATTTATATATGGTTTTCGGTATACAATTATACTTATATTGAATTCCGTAAACGCAGCACCATTATGTAATAAATTAAATTAACAACATACAGCACTTAGTTATCTCAATTGTATCGTGCAACCTTTTGTTAGTACAGAAACAGTAAAAATGGCGAAAATCAGTTGGTAATTTGATAATTCTCCACACTTATAATATTATTATTATTCAGTAATTGTTAGGAAGTGTTCACGGGAATAAAAAAAGATAATTTTAATTCAACCGATCAACGTTCAAAACATTTTATAAGGGAAAAGAAACATAAATATAATAGCTGGCATCAAAATACAGTATATATTTTTGTTTTTTACTAAAAAAAAGCAAATGAAAAAATAACAACAGTGATGAACAGGGGAAAACAGATTCATAAATAAATGTTATGCAAGATGTCATCCACTGACATGTGTTTTCAGATCTTAACATATGCTTCAAAATGCACACAATTATTCTTCTCTACTCTTTATTAACATTTGGGATGAAGAAAACATGAAAAAAAATAGGGCCATTTTTGGAATCAAGGGATCTGCATATGCTGGTCTTGTGCATAAATAAAAAGTGTGATTTTGTTGGATAGTGCTATTTAATCTTATCAACTTTATTTAATTATATACAACCCTCAGTTCCATCAAAATTAGCTTCATCACTTGCTTTTTCTTTTTTTGTTGCGAGTTGGATCGATTTGTGGAATTATAATATAAATAAACCTTATGGTTTAAGTTTAATCTTAGGGACAAAAGACATCATAATAAAAATGTAAATATTTATATCACATGCAACTATTGGGATCTAAAAAAAACACTTTAAAATTCCGATAAAAACGACAATGAACTAAAAAAACTTGAAATAAACTCACTGTATACTTTCACAAAAATAAGTAAGAAGTAACAACAACCAACCAACTAACAAAAACAAAAACTAAGAACCATTTTTTCCGCACTTGAATCTATTATATCTTCTGACAATCTTGCATATAGTTTTTAAATGGATTGCAGAGTCCAAATCGAATGATATCGCCTGCCATGACCAATCAGTGTTGCAAGATTGGAAATGATTATTATTTCTTTTATAAAGCATCAATTTATTCTGTTACTGAAATAATAAATCAGATAAATTATTCCTAAACAATAAAATGATTGGAAAAAAAAGCAAACAAGTTCATTAAAATTCCTCTATTAATTTCTGCTGTGTTTAAAATAGATTTAACAGTTTCCAATTTCTTTGTCTTGATTGCATACAAACAGCAGTTTTACAAACACTGTATGCTCTTGTAGCTTACTTTTTAAAATGAAGAAAAAAAATCATCCCTTTCTAACGGCCTTCCTAAAATTACTCATATTTCTGCTACAAGTGTATCAAATAATGGCCATAGTGTTTTACATTCATATATAACTTTTTTTTCTTCGCTGAAAAAAGGTTGCAAAGTGTAGTTTTACCTATAAAAGCTGACACTTCCAGGATACCAGTAATCACACAGCAATAAAACCAGTTTTCAGGAGGACTTAATAATGGATTCTGAAAACTATTACTATTACAGAGTCGGATTAATTTTAACATTTACTTTTTTTTTTTTTAAAACACTTCAAAAATCACCGACTATTTTTTTAATTGCAGGATCCCGTTAGTAAATAAATTATCATGGTTCCGTTCAAACACAATTAACCGGGAAATGGGAAATCCAAATATGTACGATTGCATACATTTAGTCGTTAACAATAAATCTACTAGTTTTACCAATAAAAATATCATAATTTTTCATAGGTCGTTAGTTGTAGCATCTTTATTGTTTCCTTTCTCATAATATTTTTTCCCCCTTATTTACTGTTTCAATTTATTTTGGAAATAGGCTTAACTTGGGTTTATCTATTTTTATGAACATAGATTGTACATTGTATATACTTAAAATACATCCATACAACCTTATATGTAATAGATTTACTGAAGATAATTTTTTACTTGTCTTTTATAGGTATAAAATATGGATGTTATGTATATAGCTTAAGTAATACAAAACTAAATTATTTATTTTTAAAATAGGAGATAATGAAAAATATCAGAGTAAAGTTCTGCTTCAAAATATTGATTACTAGCGGTAGTACTCGGGATTGCACGAAGTAATTAGGTGTCGGTTAAAAGACAATTTTGTTTTAATAATATATAAGATAACTTCTCAAGAAGTCCTTTGTTTTACTTCTCATTTTTCATGAGCACACTCACATGTAGTCCTAATTTAGTACTAAAAACTGCAATCCTGTCTAGTTCAGGTCTAAAACTGATTAAGTTCGTCTCTTGATGACGTCGCTCAATTTATTTTTTATTTTTTTAATCAGTTTTGGTACTGGTACTCAATAATAATATCAATTCATATGACGCGTACTCTCCTCAAGAATGAAAAAAATAATAATAGGAGCTAGAAAAAAAAATAATAATATGATGGGATAGCTGATGAGTAATTTAGTCCCTAGAGCGCTCACTAAGAAAAACAAACAAACCAGGTACAACAATTAATACAATAATAGACAAGTTTCTTTGTATCATTGTTTACTTTTCCTTAGTACAGTCCTTTTATTTATGTTATAGTTCCATCCGTCAAAATATCAAGAAGATTCACCTACAGTTAAAGAGACAGTCTCTACAACACTGAATGATTTTTTACATTTACATTTTATATCTGTTAATTAATAATTTAAAATAGTGGTCAGAGAAAAGAACATTATATTTTGTAGATTGTAGAGCAGTGGTTCTCAAACTTTATATAATCTGAGCTCACTGACAATACTACACATACTTTCTCGCATTTTATACGAAAAAGGACTAACATCTTATTACTAATATGGTTGTTTTCGTATCTGGACTGCACATAATAGATATTTGAGGTAAGATCCAGAGCTCACCTGAAAGAGTTTGCTGATGGATTATAATTTTTAAATTAATATCTAACCGGAAATTTTGTTTACAGAAGAAACCTTTTTAATTTTTATTGTAAGAGTAGATAAATAATAAGAACAGATTACAACTGTATTCAAGACCTCCATTAATTATTGAAAAAATTGTTCATAAAAAAACATTATAAAAAATCCAATTTACTTTATATATATATTGACTCGTTTGAGGATGGTTAACATCACTATTTTCTCTTTTTTGAAAGCCCGTAGAGGACTCATTTGATGCATGAATAATTAGCTGTCCTTTTACTTATTAATGAAAATACTGTTCTAGAGCAATGTTTTAGGAGAAATATCGACAGAATTTGTCTCCAATGTTCTTCTGATGTTCTCTAACTAATTTAGTCAGTTGGTAACCACTTTGTACTTCAAAGAAAATTAGCAAAAGTCGAACATCCTGTTGTCAAGCTATTTTACTATACCTCGAACAAAGGCAGCCAACCTCATCTTTCATCTTCCCATCCGGATCTAAAAATTCATTTCTATCCGTTTTACTCTCCCTAAAAAAATAAAGCCTCTAAATTGTTTCTAAATAATTCGAATTGATAACAAATTTATTTTCATTATATTTTAAATTTATTTTTTAAATAAATAAAGTATAGTTTGACATATTTTCACTAAACAAAACCATTATCCAAATTGATACTTTGACAAATATGAAAAATATATGCGTCACGCCGTTACCTTTGTTGTATCACGCAACATTTCCTTTAAAAAAGAAACAGAAAAAATCCCAATATCCTTCAGTAGTTAGACAAATCCAATGCAATTTATATCCAAATTATTATTGTCATAATATATATTCATAGTTAAAAAAATAAATTACTTACATGCATGTATTTCATAATGTTAAAATCCTTCATAGTATTTCATACTATACTCGATACTGTAATATAATATCAACAAGAAATTGTATTCTTGACCTTTTTGAAAAGAGATATTTTTGTCTTAGCAAAATCATTTTGGTATCTAGGTCAAGGCATAGTTACCATTTTTAACAATCGGAAAGCTAGAAAAATACTGAACAGCTAGTTTCCTTAAATTAATCGTTTTGAAATTTCATTATTTGTTCAAACGATGGGCATTTATTTCGGTTTGAAAACTATTTCCGGCTTTTTCTTTCATTTCAGCTAATTAGTAACTTTAAAAAAAATAAAGAAATATATAAAGTATAGATGTTATTCATATCTTATGTTAATTGCTTTTAGATTAAAAACATACATACTAAAATCGATTAGAATAAGATCAATTAATGGTTCAAAAATGTATTTTTTTTCTTCTAAAAAATAGACATTTTGCAATATCACTCTGTAAAGTCAGTAATAAAAATAAAATCAGCAACGCTTGATGGTTTCCAGATATTTTATATTTTTATCAAACAACCATCAAAACCTATCTGCTTTTGTGACAATAACAACAAAAATTTATATAGCAATGAATTAATAAATTAAGTGATCTGCAATGTTGAGTGAACTAATATAAATTCCTTCACTTGTGAGTAATATTTAAATGTTTTATTTCACACGTTGCAATTGTGATTATAGATATGGAACGTCAACATTAAAAAGTATTTAACACAAATCAAGAAAATGAAAAAAATCCCAATTTAATTTCTTACTTCATAAATACATATGCCCCAATGTTTCATACTTGAATCCATTATGGTATTTGTATTTTAATTTATGGGATAAGTTTAGATACTTTAAATACAATTTGTAGCGTCTCCAAGGTGTTAAAAATAATATTGTTTTTGATAGAAAATGATAACATTAGTCGAAGAATATAAATGTTATTCACAATTAATTTTGAGAAAAATTAATCTAGCTTCTTTTTGTGTCGATGGGAGATATATATTTACCTTTCTTCCGAAAATAATAATTAACTTTGGTCTAGATTAGTCCAAATCGGCCTAGAAGTCATCACTTAAAACCAAATTGGGGGAAAATTGGTTAGAGTCTCAACATATGTTTTTATCTCAAAATATTAACGACTAATTTTATATCGAACGGTATCTATTGGAAATCTATATCCATATTCTTTCGTCATGTAAGAAAATGTGGCTGACCTTATGCGATTTACGCAATTATTTTGTTATCCGACTGATATATTTGCTTATAATTTATACTTATACAATTACGTTCGAAGATTTATAACCTTTTAATATTCTGACCAAATATGTTTTACCCTTACAAACTCCCATGTTTCGAGAGTCGATCGTTATAGGTTTTTACTTTCCCCACTAATTGAAATAAATTAACGTTATTCGTAGAAACGTATTTTTACATGCAGACTTGACTGGTCCAATCTGCACTTTTTTTGGAAATGTTGAAACGTCATAGGCTTAGAATATGCATTTGGGTAAAAATAGATGAATGACAAATTTTGAACAATTTAAAATAAGTTTCAGAGGTCACACAACGAGCTTAAAGTTTTGAAAATTGACATTTTGCAAAAAAATTAACACTCTATTTATTTGTCAACTGTTGATTTTTATGGCTTTTTTGGCGCAATCAGTGCATAAACGTTAATTGGTTGAATTTGAATTAAGCTATTTTTGGATGTTGTGAACATTTTGAAACAATATTTAATAATCAATCTGTAGTTGAGATGAATTGGAAATACTTTTTACGGCTACACAAGATTTAATTATAGTTTAATCATTCAATGTTCACAAGAATTAAGAAATCGACAGTTGATAGAATAATAATATATCAATGTTATTGATGTTTGCATATTAAATTTGCAATACAATTTTTAAAGGAAACAACAAAAAAATAAACTACAAAGAATACTGTATATTATGTCTTCATCATTTGAGTAAGCTTAAAATAAAATCAATCTTTAAAAAAAATGAAATAAAATAAAAACTCTATGAAAGGTTTTATTATTATTTTTTTAAACGCTAACTTAGAAATGGAAAAATAGATATTATAAATATTTTTTATTTTTTTGTGAAATACATAAAAATAAACCAACATCTTTTGAAGTTTATTTATGCAGAATGATTGATCATGTTTTTTTAAAATATTATTATTATTTTACATAAAATATTTGAAAAGAAATAATAAATAAACAGGCCCTATTCAGTAATGTTTCATTTATTAATACCTGGTCTCGTAATACCATCGTTTAAATAATATATTATATTTTGTGGGTGCTATATTATTTCTTGATGCATATATATTGAATTGTAAATCTTAAGCATTTTTTAGCGTGCCAATTTTGTTGTGGTTGTTAATCTAAACAGTGTTCTACACTGTCATATTATAACCCCACCCATCTAGACTTATAATATCATTCGTATTTCTTTGATTCTTCATTTAATCACACATACTTTTCAATATGCTCCTAAAACATTACTTTGTTTTATGTTTTTCTATTAGAATAACAAATTATATCTTATTGAAATCCCAAATTCATGTAGTTATTTTAAAATAAGGATTTATATTTTCTCGATATCTAATATTCATAAAAGTATTTTTAGAATTTTAATTAATATTCCAAATTAATGGATGGGATAATTAAAGAAATGATAAAAAAATTAAATTAATTAATTATTATAATCGTTTGACTGTTTATCATGCAATTAAATAGGTCTTACTTTTTACTCAGTTCACAAACAGCTTTATAAAAAGGATATTCACTAACGCAGGGTTAAAACTGTTGATTATTTTTTCAGGTTTCATGAGATAACACAAGTACGTATATGTGCTCTTGAATCACGGAGAGAAAGGCTGATGATTTATAAGTGTAGTTGTTTGACTTAGAGTAGAATTAATGAACGCAGACGGAGTAAAAACTACGGAGTACACTAAAGCAAATTGAACGTTCTTCAAATTTTTTGGGTAACCATCTTAATTTTTCTTTTTTTACATGCCCAAAATGCATACGATTTACAACCCTAGTTGTGAGTTTAGTACTTGAGTATTTGCAGAATCAAAACATAAAAAAATGTACTTATTGATAAGAGTAGGAAAACTCTTATTAAATATTCATCTTTTTTGCAAATATGTCATGTCTCAAAGTTACCATATTTTTATGACATTTTTCAGGCGTGGTTTTTACAATCACCGCAATTTAGAGAATATTATTATCCCTACTTATAACTCCCTAACAAACCCGAAGAGTTACTTTCCTCATCTATAAGCACACATAATCGTGGTACCACTTTATACTTAAATCTTCTCTCCTCAAGAATAAACAGATTTATAGATAACATATTAAGAAGAAGAAAAAGAAAAAAAAAAGACCTTGCAGGTTGTAACTTCCAAAAACTTGCTCTCTCAAAATGCTTAGGATTTACCACTCTACTTGTCATCATTGATTTTTTTTTAAAGAGAGAGGGCTTTTTATCTACATCTTTCAAAAATTATAGACCGGGACTCTCTCTTCTTAAAGCACCCGTGTTCTTTCTTTTAAAGATGTCTTGCAATAATTTACGAGCAAAACCTAAGCCTATATTTCTTCCATTATCAAGCTGATATAGTCAAAGTAAAAAAACATTTCTAATAAACTAAATTCCCTTTAAGACCTGAGTTAAAAACGCCGATGAACAAAAAAAAAATAGCCACCTATAACCAAATATTTATTCATTCTTATAATATAAAGGTTCAATCAAGCTCTAGTAGAGTATAAACCAAAACCTACATAACTTTGAACCCTCTTTACGACAGGTTTTCAGAAAAAAAAATTATTGTTGATGAAAAAGGTTGACTTCAGATTATAAAGAATCAAATGCTATGTGAAAATTAAGAAAAGTAAGAACGAAGCCATTCATAGTCAAATCATAGTAATGAATACCAATAAAGCAAAGTTTGTCTGTGTGTCGACGCCTTATTTTTGAGTGTATGCTTGATATCTTAGAATTGCATGACTATTTAATCTAAAAGAATGGTAATGTAGCAACAAACGTGTGTAGCTCAAACTCAGTGGGTCATATAAATAAGGGAAAGGTATGAAGAGTACATATTATTAAAGGAAGGTTTGTTTGTCGGGGCTTGATAATTAGCATGAATTCCAACTAAGATTTATTTAAATATAATATTCAAACTATGTATTTTTATCTTTGGAGCTATTTGCTACAACATATGGCCTAAAAAGTACCGGACATAACTAAAAAAATACGTTTTCTTCTGTTAAAAAATTCCATTTTTAAAATTATTATTTATTTTATTCACTTTATAAAGCAGAGTTCCCATAACACTTTTCAAGACAATTATTAACTTGTAAGGTACTTTATCCCATCAATAAGCAATGTAAAATTAAAACAGGAACTTGTTTTTGATCCATAGTTTTAAATATAACAAAAGTAGCCTCACATTTAGCACAATAACTCAGTAATTAAACAACAGAGTCTCATGAATTTTATACCACTGTCTCTTGAAGTTTGGTAGTTCTGAAAATGAAGTGGATTAAAAAAAACCGCCATCAATGTGTCCTGAACATGGCCTTTTTTTAGTAAATTTTTTTAATAACATTTTGTAAAAAAGTGTCAAATTTAAAATAATGGTGGTGGTTTCAAAACTATTTTGTAGGTTTAATTAAATTATAGTTTTGTATATTTGGATTTGCAAAATGTGATAATACGCATGATAGATGTGTTAACTCACCTTTGCCTGTTGAATAAAGTGTATTAAAAGAAAAACACGATATGTATTATTACTCTTATAAAATATTCATAACACATTTCCAATCTAAAATATTGAAAACACGAATCCAAATGTGCATTTACTGCAAAGTAGCTTTGTCATACAAATTTTTCATTGTAATTGCTTTTTTAAATGATTGGTTTATTTATTTTTGCGAATTTCTACTTAAAAGTCATGATTCTGCTTTTATAAGTAAATGGGAAAAATTCTTTTTTAACCCAAATCTGCCCAACCTTCAATACATTATGTTCAAAAATTTATGGTGTCATTATAAATATCTGTTTAATAGTAAAAAAATAATTTTTTTTGGGTCGGAATAAAATGAAATTTGGCTGATAGAATCATTAGGCAATATTGAATTTATCTGATGCAATAATTTTCGATGGTTGCATCATGCATCAGTATAAATGGGCAAAGACACATAGGCTGCCAGCAGTCCTGATTTGTCTCCCATTGAAAATTTCTATCCCTTGGTCCAAAGAGAACTCAATGAAAATACGCCAGCAACTTCAGAGGATGAATTTAAAAAAAACTGACAAAAGCTTGAGAAAAAATTTATCCGCATACTTTGAATAATCTATATGAAGGGATGACAAAACGCATAAAAAAATGTATTGAGCTTAAACGTCGTCATATTGGGAAGTAAATAAAGGTTTTGGTAAAAAAAAAATCACTTGTGTAGGTTATTTCATGATTTTTTTAAAACCACCATCAATTCTTAGACATACTGTATATAGTAGTAAATCTTATTGAAGTTATGGAAAAATACGTACGCAAAATACCCTTTGTTCTTTAGTTTACAAATATGAATTAGCACTGTATTAACCAGATTGGATAAAAAAAATCTCGTTTTTAGATGTTAATCATATCATTTTTCGACATTCTTTTGTCGTGTTGGGAATTTTCATAATGTGCTCTAAGAAAAAGTAAGGATAATAACCATTATTTTTTATATCTTTAATCATCTTAATTAGAACACATTTAGTTATCCAGAAAAATTATTTATTATTGGAAACATTATTCTCAATTTTATAGTTAAACTATTTTTAACTACTAATTTTTTCTTTCAGACAATTTTGTCAAAATTAAGCATCTTATTTTAAAGATATAAATTGAGTAAATGATAAATATACTTTATACATTCTGAAAGTTTTAAGGACAATTGATTTTTTCTAGGTTGACGGTACAAGAAATATTAGACGTTCTAGAGGAAGCCACAGAAGATGCGGAAGGAATTTTTATCACCCCTTCTGCTAATAATCAGGAGTCGGATTGCGATTCAGCAGATGAGGATAGTGGGGATTTGATTTATAATTTAAGTGGGCGTCCGTTTCAGAGTGAAGCTAAATATATATTGAAAAATGATAAAATTAGTGATAGAGGTGAACAAAGTCCGAGGGGCACTGAAACATCAAAAAAAGTTAAAATCCCTAAACTATATATGGGAAAAATCATCTCCAATTCAGTCAGCCGTTGTTCAAGACAAATTTAATTCCGAACATCCTGAAATTAATTCCTTATGAAAAGTTCAATTTTTTCATGGATGGCACTATAATAAATATAATAGTCTCAGAATCTAAGAGATATGCAAATCAAAAAAATCAAAAATTTAAAGTAAATGCACAAGAAATAAGAACTGCTATTGGAATTCTAATTTAATCTGGACATAATGTTTTGCCTTCGAGGCGTTCTTATTGGAGTGCCCAGGAAGATTTCTGTAACATCTTTGTTTCAAAATCAATGTCAAGAAATCGATTTGAGGAAATCTTACGATTTCTTCATTTAGTAGACAAGACAAAAATTGATCAAAATGACAAACTTGCAAAAGTTCGCCCACTTATGGATTATTTAAATATAAAATTCTATGAAGCCTATCCAATGAATGAAAGTATCGACTTGAACGAGGCAATGATAGAATATTTTGGGAAATATTGGTGCAAGCAATACATAAGGAACAAACTCAGAAGGTTTGGATATAAAGTATGGATTCTCAATTCTCCAGATATTTATTTATTGAGATTTGACATCCATTAAGGCTCATTTGGTACTGCTAAAGAATATGAATAACATTTTGGAACAATTATTTCTCTAATTAACTCCTTATCAAATCATATCATACGACTTCCCCGAAAATTTACTTTGATAATTACTTTACTAATCTTCCACTTATCGTAAAATAAACAATTATGAATTATGGAGCAAGATGAACAATTCTTGAAAATAGATTACCAAAAATCTATCATATTGTAGAGCAAAACAAGATGAAGAAAATTAAAACGTAGAACATATGACATGGTAATTGATATTCAAAATAAATTTTGTTTACTTCGTTGGACAGATAATGCTGTAGTAACAATTGTTTCAAATATACCAATCAAAAAAGTGAAAAGATGGTCCTCGAAAGAAACGAAGAAAGTTGAAATTGATCGTCCTCATATGATAGGAATGTATAGTTTGTCCATGGGCGCCACAGATAGGATGGACCAAAATAGTAATATTTATAGAATTCACCTTCAAACAAAGAAGTGGTGGGGACAATTTTTACATGGATAGTGCATGTTATCATTTAAAATGCCTGGCTTTGTTATCGAAAAAAAGAAATTTTTTTGCAACTTGAGCTTAGAAGGTGTATTGCCAGAACATTGATCATGCAAGCTACTCCCAGAGATTCTCTTGGTCGACGGAGACTACTAAAGTCTTCAAACATCGAAACAAAATTTGACAATATAGGTCATTTTGTTGAACAACTTGGGAAACAAGGATGGAAATATGGACAACTAGACTGCAAATCAAGACCTTCATAAAAGTGTTACGAATGTAATATCCCATTATGTATCAAATCTTTCAAAAAATACCACACCAATAATTGATTTTAAAATGTAATATGTTTAGAGAATAAAAAACTTAGAAGTAATTTAAAATATAATCATATTTTTTAAATATTCATATACGTCGTATCTGTCCGACATACTAACTATAGTAGTTGCTTTAAACATGAACAATACAAAAGTAATACCATTTTTGAATACTTTACATACATTAGACATGATGGAAGTACAAAACTTGATTTAAAAAAATGGGTTAATGAAAGCCTTTGCCTCACATGTCACAAGTTATCCAGTTCAAGTTTTTTTTTTTTAAAGTATCGAGGATTATATAAATACTATTCACAATTATCCATCCCCATGCAAAAGAGCTATGGTTGCATTTTTGTTTTTAAAGTATTTGAACCATGAAACGAAATGTGAAAGATACTATTTAACTTTAGATTACTATTGAATACTGTTCCTGCATATTATATTTAGTGGATATTGAGAGAAATACTGATAAGAGAGCAATAATTGCATTAAACAAAAGATCACGGCTGGAAGAGAGAAGAAATGAATTAAAAAAACTAATAATATGAACTAACATAATACTATAATAATGATATTGAATGAGTTAGGGTTTAATACATACAGTACAAACCCAAAACTTGCGGTAGCATGAATAAATTACGAAACACTTGATTTCTATCGAATCAAAAAATTACAACCCAGAACAATTTTTTTAGTGGTTAAATATTATATTTAGATATATTTGTTTTTCAATATGCCTTCTCTCCCCAGCAATAACAGCCTCGACACGCCGGCCAACAGATTGACAGCTCTTTTTCTCTTTGAAGGCCATATCAATGGCGTACCACACTATTATGATGACAGCTTGGAGCAAATCAAAATTAAGATGAGAGGTGCGACAGACATTCTTCTCCAAGACGCCCCAAACTACGAAGTCCAGAGAGTTGAGGTCAAGTCGGGTGGAGGGTCACATGGAAGTAGGCCACAAGAACCAAAACTTCTTGAAAACAATATGGCAGATATATTGATGCTGCAAAAATTTTGATTCTTCTGGATGTTAACACCTTTTAATATCATTCCCATCTTTAATTGACTTCTTCATCGTGTAAGCAATCCGGATAGAGATGCTAACACTCTCTGAGCATTTCTTGGTAATGATACCAGTGCCGAGGAGATCGCACAAACACTGCCTCTTTTTTTTGTCCAACATTTGTACACTAAGAGACATAGATGTTTGGGTCCCCACTCAGTAGACAAGAGTATTAGATTCTAGAAGATCTGGTTCAGCTCCAATATTTTATCTGAGGTTAATTTTATTGAAGAAATAGTCAATAAAAAGTTTATACAGTAATATATAAAAGCCGTTGTTCACCTATCTATATTTGAATGTATTAATTTCCTTTATTATAAAATACGAGTATAATTCATCATCTAAGAATTTTAAAATATCCGTACTTAACCTCTATAAATTGTTGCTTAAAAAAAAATTAAATCAATAATGCTACTAAACTAGGCAATATAAATTTTTGAACCCGGATACGAATATTACAAGTACGTATATTGTCAATGCAGATGTGGATGCAAGTATTTTATAATGCAGATAACCTGTGGATATGCATATATAATTTCGTAATACTTCGTCTAGTAAAATTAACACTGATTAGATGAAATATATTAGTCAAGCAAGGTTTTTTCATGATGAAAAATAAATAACAAAAAATGATTTTTTGCCTAAAACAAACAAAAATTCTCTTCTTCAAGAAACAATGACTAGCCAAATGACAAAATTTGGTGAAACAAAAGGAATTAAAAATTGGCGATGAAAATATTACCAAAGTTACGAATGGAGCTGGAATGTATGATAAAACTTACATCATTAACCTTTTACATAAAAATGGTTATGTAATAATTACTATATTTCATATTTAGCATTAGCAATTCAATTGTTACTTATATTGAAAACTAAATATTTGTTATGTGTATAATATACATATGTGCCCCGTCAACACAAAAGCAAGCTAGAATGATTTTTCTTCATGAGTGGGAATTACATTTGTATTCTTCGACAAATTATGGTCAATTTCTATCAATAAATTATTCTGATTAATCATTTGAAGACGTTGGAAATTCCTCATGCGGTGGCCAAAATTGATTGTCATAATAAAAGTATGGCCCAACATAAATCCAATAAAGCTTATAAATTATAAGATCAAGTGTTGGATCAATTAACTCATCCCACAAATTTGAATACAAAGTATATAATTCACTCTAATATTTTTTGTTGGAGTCAATATAGTATATATGAAGCAAAACAAAACATTTGGATTTTCTATAGTTCTTTCTTTTTGTTCAATATTGTTTTTATATTGACGTAATACATATATTATTTTATTTCAATGTACATTGACACAAAATATTATTTTCTTCACTAAAAATAATTCAATGAAATTTAACAAAAAATAATGTCAAAAATAATATTCAACTTTTTTTCCAATATTTCTTTATATATACTGCTTTTCTACTTATTTTATCAATCATAACCATATTAATAGCAGAATTAGTTTGACATAAGTTTGGATTATATAAATAAATATAAAATGTTGCCATTAAATAATATGTCATACACAATTTTACTATTTATTTCAAGTGGTGCTTTCATTTACAGTTAGGGAGTCAGCACTGCATTAAATAAGACTCTGTTTTTGTAAAATTAGAAAGTCTAATTACACGCCTCCTGCCTTGAACTTGATTTTCATAAATATTGTCCTTTTATAAAAAGGCTCACATGCCTTACCCGGTGAATATCATCACTATATATGGAAGGTACATTTATTGAAGATATATCTTTTATCATCAAGGTCTGTGATACTGGCTTCTAACTTGGTGGAACATCCTCAATAACATCAGTCGGAGTCCATACTCCGTCCACAGTTTATAGGGATCATAGTGAGTTCTCTTACCGTCAATTCCCCTTCGTGTCCTAATATAAGAAATATTTTATTGATTCCAGTTCTTTTGTGTCCTTGGCAAACAAATTTATCCTCTCTATCACACTGATCTGATAGCAATTTCATTTAAAAGAATGAATTTGTACCGTACAATCTGTTCAGATTTTTTAATTATTATTTATTCTAAGCACTTCAAACCTTACTCTGAAGTACCTTAATATTTGTGAAACATTTATACCATTGGAAAATATAAATATCATTGCAATTTAAAAACTTAGTGAGCCTGGATTACTAAAGTGTTTATTACCATATAGAAATGTTAAAATTGTCAAGACCTAGGATCTCCATAAAAAAAAATTAATTACAATTTTTCAATAAATTTTTCCCCATATATATATATTTTTTTAATTTTACTATTTTATCATGTTATTGTTCTAATATTACTTGAAAAAATAATTAAAAATTTTCTGCCATCTTCTTATTTTTATGTATATTATCATTATGGTCTGAAACAAAAAATTTGGCCATGTAATTAAACATTTTACTTCCAGTAAGAGGCATGTATTGCTAAAAGTGATGATTATCATCAAATTTTCATTCCAGAATGGAAAAAGCATGAGGGTCATCTGCTAACATTTTCATAAAAAAATTATGAAGATTTATTTTTGCATGTTTTGAAAAAATAATGTTTTTTTTTAAATCGACTTATTTTATTTTTTTCCAAAAATATTTCATGTGCAAAAATAAAAATTAAAAATATTATATCAAATGGACGAGTAAGTCCACTACGATCAATTTGATTGATAAGTTTCTGCCGTTCTTCATCACTTTCATATGATAACAAATTTGAATTAAATTTATCTTTAAAGATGTTAATTTAAAGATTGTTCGTTGTGAAAAAATATTAGAAAACACCGTTCAATTTTTTTTGTCAATTTTTTTGTGGTCCAAATATAATTATCCTTTAATTTCTTTAGTGAGATGTCGCCAAAACTTATAATATTTTTCATGACAATGACTTTCTCTGCATTCACTAAATTTCCACTTTTCTTCCTTACACTCAAATCAATATTAATACCACATCTTTTCTTGTAAAGTCCAAGGCGAGTCTCAATTTTTTCAGAATTAATATGTCCATGATGAACATAGCTCACATTGACTTCATTTATCATATCATGTGCGATATTAAATAGTCCAGCTGATGTGTGTGGCAGCAGGAACGTGTCCCGTGTGAGACTTGTGGCCTAGTCCTCTAGCTCTTCTAAAAAAAGTAATGAAGCACAATCGAATATGATGTTCTTATTCATTTAATTAATATTTTAATAAATTCCTTTGGGGCAAAGAGCTGGATCAAGCTTCATGTAAAGTTTTTCTATAACAAAAATACTGATCTATCATCTCAAAGTTCTTAATCTCATTTAAAAAATTTATTGTACTTAAGAAGCCGAGATGAAGAAAGACAAGCATTGGATGTAACTGTTGGAACTAATTTAGTGTAATAAAGGGGACGATTTGGAAACTGGGAGGGACTATAAAAGGATATTTACGTGGAAATTTGATAGTATCCACAGATGCAAGTTTATAATCAGAAAAGATAAAATGAAGTTGACCAAAGGGAAAATATTTTGAAGGTTCCTAATTTCGGAAAATGAAGTTTCATTATGTTTCTAGGGCCAGTTTCGATAATTTCGGACTTAATTCCTCTGTAGCTAATACGACAATCTTGTACAATACAAGTATTACCCATGATTCTACATTTGAATAAATCAAACACTATATTTTAATATTTTTATATTGTTAGTGTATTTTGAATCTTTTTGAGTCATTGAAGGAGGAGAAGTGGCAAGAGTCTTCCTTCCGATTCGTAATTGTCAAGATATTATCGATATTAAAAAAAAAAAAATTGAAGACGGGTTTTAGTAACGAGCTTAAGAAATCCCAGTTATTTCAAATCATATTAAATTTTTTTATCAAGATATTAGTATTATTGTTTTCTCTTTAAAGTATTGAATAACTACGTGCGAGTGTGATCATGAAAAACAGAGAGGAACACTGAGGATTTGTTGAAGAGTTATCATTTTTACTAATAAAACAAAGTTAGTCTGTTTATTGTCCCCTAAAAACTCTTAGTACTACATTTACTATAAAATAGAGGCACCTCAATTGTTTTGGCAGAGGTTTTGTGAGATACTGAGTGATCATTCTAGTTGTAATCTTTTGATCTAAAAATGAGCAAATAATCCTTTCCTTAAAGTATTCGAGACTTTGTCAAAATTAAAGTTAATTATTTATGGAAAATCTCAAATCTAAAAACAATCATTTGTTATTCTCACTATACCTCCAAGTCCTTAAAATTATTTTTTTTTAAATTCTCAAAAATGAAGAAATAAGTATTTGGAATGAAAGATTATATATTTTTTTCTTATTTATTACAAAAAATAGTTTTTTTCCTTCCTCTGAATAACTAATAATAAAATTGCAACCATATACAATTTTTTTTTTTGTATTTATAATTTAATAATATCAAGAGGCCCATTGATTTTTGGGTATATGTATGAATATTAAGTAAGAATAATAGGGGGGTTGGTCATTCAACTTTTTCGAATTTCGATTACAGTAAACATTTTGATTGACATTTTTCTAACCCAATAAAACGTAGTTATGAGGTTATTTTCTAAGGTCACCCTATAGAAGGAAAAGAGATAGTAACTGAAGGAATTTTTAGCACACAGTCAAATCTGTATTAAGCGGTCAAACAAGGCAAGCTGAAAAAGAGACCTCCAGGGTCTCTCTTAAACTAGGTTTCCTATCTTGTCACCATTCTATATTTGAAAACTATATATGGTCGCCTAGTGCAGTTATACGCTTAAAACAGTTGGTTGTTAGACCAAATTTGACTATTTATATATTTTGATGTTTTTTTATACATAAGTGTAAAAAACAAATGCACACAAAACGTGAATTTCCTATTTGGTATTTTTTCTTTTTGCTTCATAGAGTTACTTAAAAAAATGTTTATCTCAGCTGTTTTATGTAGAGCAATAATAATAATGGACCAAATATATAATTTTTCCCTTTCATAATACTTTTGATCGAGATGTGCTACCTAATGATGACGTTGTAGGTGCACATTTTGTTTAGGTCTTTTTATGACCACAAGACAACTTTTCCTCATTGATTGTTATCGAAATGCAAAAAACTTTAAAAACAAACCTCCCTATTGTGTAAATCAGAACTATTTGAAAAAAATATATACTTATTTGGATTTCTCATGTCCTGGTATATATTTTTTTAAATTACAAGACTCCGGGAAATAAAGGAATTACGTTAGTAAATGACATATATGTACTGTAAATGTTAAATATTTCATGCTATGTTTTGAAGTGAAATAGTTCATTTTTTGCCAGTCCTAATCAAATTATATTCTCAATACTCATTGTATCATTATCACTAATAGTGTGCAGGTTGTATTTTTTAGAACCTGTCGCTTTTTTAAGTTAAGTAATCCCATATGCAATTTCTATAATAATGAAACACTTTTTTTCGTTGAGCTGGGAGTTATATAATTGTGAAAAGAAAAAGCTAAATGTATTTTGGATGTGCAAATATGATGAACATCTCTATTAATAAACCAAAGTTGTACGCCTGAGTATTTTTAATAATAATAATCAATCAATCATTAAGAAAATTAGGCATTTCATTATGTGACCATGAGTTACAATATGAGTATTCAGTAAGTAAATAACATTTAAAAAGACACTGAGTAAAACATGAGTGTCTTTTTGCAAAAAAGCTAGCTAATTGTCCTGAAAAAGTCTTTAAAACGTAATATCGACTTAAATTAAGAGTTATCTATCAAGTAAAAAATAATTTCTGAGTTTATGTAAACACTTTGCCGTAAGTACAGTATATTGTGCTCCCTGATTCATATAACAATAAGTATAAAGAAGAAAAAAAAGAGTATAATACACATGGAGCACTGTATAAAATAAATGAAATCTTTCACGCGTTTAGTTCAAATCATATTAAAAAAGACAAAAAACAAAACTGAGAAGTACTTTGTATACAGTTTATAAAGAAGATGATTTTTTACATGAGGTTTAGCTACAAGCAATGAAAAACGGAGATTATTACCAAGGATTTTTTAGGGAGTTATCTTCGATAGTATTAAAGGAAATTTTGTATATTCGTCAAGGTTAACATCTCCAGGAAATGCTGGGTACTACCACTAGTAATTAGATAATACTTATAATATGAAATATTGTTTTGAAGGATTTCCCGGTAATTTACTGTGAGTGTGAAAGTAAAGAAATCCCGGGGAAAGGAGATGTTGATGGAGAAACCCTACTACTTATATATTTATATTATGATAAGAATAATTTGCTTTTTTAATTTTTTTTCTTTATTTCGTCTTCTTTATCAAGTTTATGAGTTTAATATTTTCTCTTTTTTGAGAATTGATGAGTATATGATAACTCAATTTTTTTTATCTCCTTTTTTTAGTCTGTTTATAATAAAGAGTATAACCTACATATATATATGTATATATTATTTCGATCTAATTCTCAAGAGAATCAATATGAAAAGTATATGAAAAAAAAAAATAATAATAATAATATGGACCGTACATAAATATGCAGTCCTTAAAATGCAAATAACAAATATACAAAATGAAAAATCGTCAAATGAAATGACATTTTGAATAATTATATGTCTCCCTCCCCTCCATATACTTACTAGTGGTGTTTGGTATCCCGGTACTATAGTGGTATCGGCATACTGACAGACTTAAAATGGTACCCAGTATACTCATCAATTTACTTTACTTTATACAAAAGCTGCCCAACCGAAGACATAATCCTCCAATTTTCTACCAACCCCAGTTCCAAATAAAAAAGAAGGAAAATTATCCTTTATAAATAAATTTCATTTTGTTTCTGAGCTTTCTTCCATCCCAAACAAAAATCCCGAAGACAGGGTATTAAGTGCATGGAATTGTCTTTTTTTATCATATATCACATGGATTTAACAGAATAGAGTTCCATAGTCAAATATATGTTATAATGAAGTAAGATGTAAATATATTGTAACACATGACTAGAAAATTCCCGGGCTTCACCCATAGATAGAGCTATTTTCTTTTTTAAATAACCTCATTTTCAGTTCGTACCAGCCTTTATAAGAGAGCTGCCAAAATTTTATGATATTCTATTCGTTATTTTGTGAGTTAATGTGCAAAGTGTGACGGCATTTTGTTATTTACACAACAATGGACCTAAAACAATTTGTGTCTTAATTATTAACTTATTTTTGATACAAAAAAACATCCTTCAAGCGAAGCAATGGCAATGAAGCTTAAATCTTAAATAATTAATAAATGATGTCCAACCAAGTACCAAAATGCTTCAAATAATGAAACTTTACGATAACGACAATCTTTTAAGATCTTAGTTCTATTTAGTCATTAAATACCCCATATCTACATGTAGGGTTGCGTGAATCATTATTTATACGGTCCAGTCTAGTCTTAGGACCGATCTTATCACTCATTGGGACCGATCCTTAAGGATGTTGATCCTCTCAATACTAGAACTCATTAAAAAGAAAAGAAATAAAGTTGAATGACGTCATCAATGACCAAAATTTATAAATTTTAGGACTGATATGTAGGACTAAACTGAACCAGAACGAGACTGAATTTGACGGGACTGTAGATTTCATTCCTAAATAAGGAGGAATATCATACTACATACGTGTAGAGTAACATACAAGGTCTGATAAAAAAGAAATTTATTATTTTTTCATTCCAAATTCAATCCTCATTCGATAGTCAAATTACTTTTTTTATTGTTGTGTTGGTACACATGCTCACAATTTTTGTTTATGACAAATAAAAAGGTTAGACGTCTTTTAGTTTTCTCTACAATTTTCTACCATTGAACAAAATGGAAAGAAAACATCGTTTTAGGGGAAATAACTTTATTAATTTTTAAAGGTTTTTTTATTCTTCAAAATTTCTCATTTTGTAAGAAAATAACTATTTTAGAAGAATAAATAATCTTTCAAAAGTTTTTATCATATAATGCACGTTTGATATTTAATAATAATAATTATAAAAAATAAGGACAAGAAATAGACCCAAAAAGTTCTCGCATTGTTATGTGTCAGTAAATATTTTTTAAACGTTTCCATATTGACCTAAACGTTCCGTATTTGAAAACATTATGGATCATTTTTTGATAGTCCGATAGGTTTATATAATCAAAATAATCCCACTATTAATAAGAATAGTAAGTATGAAGAAAATGAGTATTGGGAATATATTATGGTATGGTTTAAATTATATTTTTAGAATATAAAATGAAATACTAAACTTTCACCATATTTATAATTCACTGACGCAAACTTCATTTTGGGTTGACATAGTAAATCGTTACTGGTAAAAGTAATACTATAATATTAATAGAATACATACAATGAATTGCAGTACTAGAAAAACTTCCCTTGGAAAAATGATCAATGGAAGATTGCCCATATTTTCTTCAAACTTCATTGTGAATAATAACGCATTATAAGTTCGCTTAATATTATTTATGAACAATATCTAAACATATTTGTTTGTTCCATCCTCCAAGTGTGAGTAATATTATTGAAATACAATTTCCTTGCAACTTTTTGAATTTAATCCAATCTTCTAAGAAATGGAACAAATAAACATGTTTAGAAATTTGTCACAAATTAGATTTAGCTAATTTATAATCCGTTATTATACATCATGAAGTTTGAATAAAATACGGCTAATTTTCTCACGGGCTATTTTCCTAACTGGCAATTTTCTCCATAGAAATTTTCTCCAGGGCAATCTTCGACGGGTAATTTTCACCATGGTAGTTTTTTGCACATGAAATTGCAAATGATGTAGATCGACATATGTGGCCCCTCAACACAACAACAAACTAGAATGATTTTTCTTTTAAATAAGTGTCGATTACATTTGTATTCTTCGACGAATTATCGTTTATTTCTATCAACAAATTATTCTCGTTAACCCTTTGGTTGTGTCATAAATTGCACTTAATGTAGGTAAAATGGATACTCACAATAAAAGTATGATAAATTGGTGGATTTTAGTTGAAAGGGCACATATAGGGGCTATTTAGGTAAGTATTTTCAATAAAATTATGGTTCTAAACTATAGCTAAAAGTATTGGGTAACCAAACTCATTCAACAAACTTGAATACAAAGCGTATAACTGACGCAATTATGTTAATTGAATTTTGACCTGTATGTACACTGTACAGTACACAGGGTTACGAAAGTTAGGGTAATCCAGAAAATTGTTGAAAGCAAGTTTACTTTTGAAATAACGACAATTAAACTTCATACATATAATTTTCATTAAAGTTTCTGTAACATATATAAAGACTATTCAACATGGCCGTCTTCAGCCTTCACAGTTGCTGTACGACGGCAACTAAAGTCCCTGATGGCGGCACAGATAACTAGATGAGCGATTTTGTCCCATTCCTTTCCCAGCTAAGCTTTTAGGGCCTATAAATTCTGATGAGGCTTCGCACATTCCTTTTCCTCAAAAATGGACCATAAAGAGTAATCCATTGGATATCTTTGAGGCCTTTCTTCCTTGGGATTTGTGTTTAATTCCTCTTTCTAACAACCAATTGATGCCGAACTATTAAAACATCATGACAGGTAAGCTGCAGTCTTTCTAAACATTCTTTAATTTGTGAGAGTGATCCCATTAATTTTATGTTTCTTTTATATTTATATAACCACGCTATGGTATTTTCCGTCTTGAATTAACTGAACGATCACTTTCTATTGATTCTCAATCAGGGTGATGTTGGTGAAGTAATATTTTCATGACTTAAAGACATCAACCGTTTCAGTATGAATGAATAGCAGAAGATGAACCTTATATCACGAAACCTCCACGAGCCTAGGCTAACAATTATGGTTGGGATTACCCTAATTTTCATTGGCCTGAATTGAAATTTATAAACATATTCGGATTTTCTCCTTTCCTTGATTTTTGTTCGAGATTGAACAAGGTTGCAAATTTTTATCATGTATACATATATAGTTATACTATATTAAGACTACATCAAATAAGGCCTCAGATAATATCCAACAAAGAAGCCAAATATATACATGTACATAGATAATAACAGAATGTTAAATGTGTTTTACAAAAAATAATAATTTATAATATAGTCATAAAGACCTTGATAATGTCGTCCTCATCTTCCCCAGATCTCTTTTTCGTTTTTAGAGCCTTTTTTGTGATAGTTGAATTGATTCATAAATTTATGTGCATATTTATTAGGGTGGCTCCAAAATCAGAGTTTGAGAGATTGATAATGAGAGGGTTTTGTGAATTCTTTTATAACATAAAACTGTGGTTCCCAAACTTTTTCGAGTTCGAGCCTTAAAATATGTTTGTATATTTTTCGGGTTTCGTTCCAATAATCCATTTTTTATAATATTATTATTGTTATTATTCTTGGTGTTCTTTTCAGAAACAAATAAACAAATTAATTAGGGTAGACTTGAAATTATCTTTCATGTATTGATGGATTTGGGGTACTAATTATATATCCAGGTAGTTTCGGTACTTTAAAAAAGTAATTTGCATAATTTTTCGATTATGAGTGCCAGAACCGAGAAAAATAATATTTTTCTTGATATTTCCAAGTGGACTCGGAAGCTAGACTTGAGGATGCTGTCTTTGATTAATTGCGACCTGTCAACAAAACTTCGCACTGACTCACGACTCGCCATAGAAACCTCTCATTGACCTGCAACTCTATACGGTTTTTTTAATACATCACTTATCATACTTTGGGTCTGGATCCGAATAAAAAAATGGATCTAAACCACGGGTTCAGTCTTTTTACGGTTATTCTCAATTATATAGAACAAGAACTGAGTTGTCCTTTATTCTATATACCCGAGATCCATCACTACTAAAATGGTAATTTTAAGCCAGTAGGATCAAACGGTTTAAGTTTTTTTCTTATTAAAAAAATATGTCCTACAATCCAAACTTTGTATTTTTGTGATAAATATTGGATTTTATTTATTTTTATATAACAAGGTCAAATCAATAAAATACGGTTTAGTAAAAATAAATCCATTATTTTCTAATAGATGGCTTTAGTAATGTGTATCTTGCGTTACATAAGTGTGATGACTTAGCACTAGATGGTGATAGAAAGATAAAATTACGTACTAAACAAACTTCTGAACCCGTTTTTTGATAGTTTGACTCATAATTGTTCGAGTGCGGGTCAAAGAAGAATACAACATATTTTACGGGTTTTCTTCGATAAAGATGAAAATCCAACCCAAGCATCTGAGCAATAAACAGTACTAAATATTTTTTGTACATATAAGCAGACAAAATGGTTGGGGGAAATAAACAATAAAATAGAAAAGAATCCCAGACAATCGATGAATACGATCGCCGACAGCATCTAAGTAGCGTACAGTTCAACTATCCATAGTGTCATCAATGAATATCTACGGTACCTCAGCTATGCACGTCGCAAGGAACAGCTTCTAATTCCGTCAAACCAATCCAAAGTCTTTATCGAGCTAAAAAGAAGCCTCATTTTTTGTTCTTTGTTTTTTTCTTCAGATGAGATACATTTCCTTCAAACTAAGAAGTATAACTTGAGGAACAATTGATGTTTGGGAAAAAGTCCTTTTAGCTTCCTTAAAATCATAGAGGCCAAATAACTACAGAAAGTTATGGTTCATGGTGTTGTTAGCAGTGAGAGTCACGTCATGTAGCTCTACATCTTCAAGCAAGGTCCGAAGGTCAACGCCCAGATCTAAATCAGTCTTTGGTGTACCAAAGCCTTTCTCTGGTCTGTACCATTATAAAAACTGACATTGTATCCGGCAGAAAGAGGATGTGCATCCTTTAGACAATTTTTTCTTGGCAATGTTGTACGGGTTTCTAATTAATGTCCCAACAGCGACAAAAGATCCCCAAAAGCTGGGAAAAGATTGCATTCCGCACATCACTCATTGGAACGGTCAAGAAGGGAGTGGAACGTTTCTGGGAACGTTGTGAACGTGTGGTTCTAGTTTATCCAGATTTTATTCATTAAGTATCAAATATATGTCATAATGTTGATTTTTATAAAAAAATAATATAATTGGTTAAGAAATAAAGTCAGAGCAGTGTTTTAATTTTTATCTATGAACCTCAATGTAAGAGATCTTTTTTACTTTTCTATTTCAAGTTTTGAGTCTTTGAAGTTGAGTTCAAGTTGAGTCTTACGTTGTAGTTAAATAATATCTCAAAATGTACCATCCATATTATAATTCAATGAAATAAAGTGAGCAATAGTACTTGATGATGAAAACTATTTTTATCATCTATATATGTATATTAAATGCAAATATTCGTCTGTCTGTTAATGTGTGTGTCCGGAATAAACGGTAAAATCATTTGCTTAAATTTTTCACCTAGGTTTTAGGGTCAAGAGATGTTTATTTATCAAATAGACTTAATTTTTTTTTTTGTAAATATATTGATTTACATGGTGTGATTGTCTACTTCATTTTAAGAAAGTATATATTATTGCAAAAAATAACATTTATAATTTTTGAAACAGAAAACTAATATACACAAATTTGACCCCACCTTTTTTTACAAAAAGCTGTTCCTGTAATGGAAAAATGTAGTAATTTAAAATCAAATCAAATTTTATTTAAATTTGTACATATGAATTTGCAGCTATGTAAATCATGTGTAATTCTTAGATGGTGCAGTTTTTTTTTGTTTATTTTTAGAATTGGTAATCTGAAGAATGAATCTTATTTCATTATTATTTAGTTATAGTCAATAGCTGATTGAACATTTGCTTACCAATATACTTGTTTATTTCCTTCTGACCCTTCTCCTTTTTTCACAGATGACTTTAGCTTCTCTTCTCTAAAAAGTCTTCAAATTGTTAGGTTTAGCATGCTGATTTTCGATTTTTGAATCATGCTCATTTTAATACAGGGACTGAAAAGTTTGGGGCTTCACACATAGATGGCACTATATATTTTTTTAATTCATTTCATTTTTATTTAGTAACTAAATTTTAAAGAGCTATCAAAATTTCATGTGAATTTGTTCTTTAGTTTGTGATCTATTGTACAAAGCACAAAAAAATGGATAAAAAACAATTTCGTGTATTAATTTTACACTGATTCAAGATAAGAAAAAAATATACTGTTCAAAATTAGCAATAGTTTGAAAAGTGCTATAGGGATTTATAAAGCTGGGGCAAAAAATGAACGAAAAAACACGTTTTCTTTATTAAGTCTGGTATTTTTCAGCCTATGTGTTACACACGATTTTCATCACTATAAAATTATTTCTTTTAATGAGTTACGTTTTATGGTAATCAAACAGTTTAATATTTATACACTGTAACAAAAAAAATGTGTATCAATATCCAATGTGAACCAATATGTACAATTGATACGCCTTTAAAAATGTACTTTACTCATAATTACTTTTTTTTGTATATGTTCCCTTCTTAAATTCTGCAGTATTTCTGAAAGTGCATATTTGTACCTAATATAGGTATACACTATGATAATTATTTAAGGATCAATTATGTAATGAAATGGAAAAATAGGTTATATTCCTAATTATTTAAAAAACAAAGCCATTCGTGTTTTAATTTTTTTTTTAAATATGTTATATATTTGATACGTATTGCATATACATGAAGCAATTGAATACAATTAAAAATCTATATTAACAAAGCAATGTTTCTTTCTCTATCTGTATGAATGTCTGAATATATGATAACAAGCCACCGAGATTTTAGCATAATACAGTCCAGCTCTATGAAATATATCATAAACATATTATAATCTAAGAAATAACAATGCACTCGAATTAATGAATTATTGGAGGAGTGTGCATATACAGGGTGCACTCTATATAGTGATCCTGGATGTAAATCATATAACTACTTTGGATATTAGAAATAATGATACTTATGAAATATTGCAGGCATTTACAATGTATAATAAAAGGACTGTTTTCGTTAGTATTGGTCTCGGATATGTATCATAATTAAGAAGAAAGAACTATGTTGAACAATTAGACAAGGAAAAACGGTTCATGAGTGTGCTTTTCTTCTTTTTTGTTCATTATTTAATAGGTACTGAGTGTGTTAACATCTCCCTTTAAAAGAAGAATGCTTTGGTGTCAATTCATCTATAAATAAATGGGAAAAAAGTGTTTTCTGTATTTCACTTTTTAAACTAAGTAAGTTGTTCATTACACCATGCAACAGAATTTTGGCCAACAGGCTGAAACTCGCATTCATTATTGTTATTTCAGCCATAGAATACGAAAATGACCATTAAAACTTTCAATCTTTCAATTTTTGGCTATAACTACGATTCAGTGCCATATTTCGACATGAAAATACTATGTATATTGGTGAAAATCAAAGTAAATACCAAATTGATACAAATATTTAAGCATTGGAAAAATGAATTATTTATTTTGATTGTAATTAATAAAAAAAGGTATATAACGACAAAAAAAATGGAGTAAAATGATGGACATTACTTAGAAGATAATATATCGTTTATTTTTTCTTCAAGTGCTTTATATCCAAGCTAAAGTTATAGAATATACCTCACATTTCAATTTTTTTTTAAATTGTCCTACAAAAATGTCATTTATTAAGGAATTTTCATAAAATAAGCTGGTTCGGTTGCGTTGAGTATAGATGACAATTATATTCAAGTGAAAAAAATAAAATCGCTGATGAGTTTTATATTTATCTATTATTTTGAATATGAAGCATTTATAAACTTTTTTTACTTCCCTTACATATTAATAGTATTAGTATATATTATTTGTTGAAACTTCATAAACTATTTATATACAATTAGAACATTTTTGACATATACTTATAAATTGCATTATAGTTTAAAAATATGGAATGCTTTTGTATTTTCCAAAACTGTTATAATCATGCTTTAACTCTAAAGAAGGGAACCTCTAAGTAAGACTAAGGATTTGTTGGTCATTTATAAGATTATTATTGGAATCAGGGTAGAAATAAGGATCGGCATTGGAGTAATTCCTTGCTAAGTACAGAGTAGAGATGGATTTAGTCTAGGAACGAGACCAAAAGTCCGAAGCTCATTTTGCCAAGCCCAAATAGGCTCGTGGCTCAAACTTTCTAGCCCGACGTTTATTTCTAGTGTAAAATAATTCCTCTCCACAAATAATCGATGACGTCATCCTCAATTTGATACCTTATGAAAAATAAGCTAACAATGATGTTATTCTTGTTTGTAAGTGCTACACTAATTACAAATATGAATGATAGTTCATTCATTACTGTCCTTCAGAAATAACGAGTAATTATGAAGACATTGCGCGGTACACCTGTACTTTCGTTCTTAAATTACAGACCAATGGATCTCAAAGTATCTTATTCTCTCTTGTACGACTCAAACTATCTGAAATTTCCTCTAATTAAAAATATGGAGGATTTTAAGGAAATGGCTGGAGATCAAAAGTTTGGCGAACCCTCAAATCTATAATTCTATCGATATAATTATATCTATAATTGAAATGGTGAAATTTGGTCTAATGAATATCACATCAAAAAATGAAATATGTACGTCCACTTTATGAAAGCATGCCAAGAGAGAACATACGAAAGAACTGGAGAGATTTGAGGAAAAATAGAGTAACCTACGCTGAAAGACTTGGTCAATAGTAACACCGGTAATGATTATATTATGGATTACCTTTATTTTATAGATTATCATATTTCGGTCTAAAAGCCCGCGGGCTGGCCCAAACCCCGACACCTATTAGTCTTACTGAGCCAAAGCCCGATATTTTCTAGCCATAGCTTCCTCTGACAAACAATGGAATTTGTATTTATTTCCTTTATCACAAAGCTGCTTGTATCTAATCTAATATACTGATATGACAGCTAACCTTCTTTCCTCTCAAAAAATATTCTATTTCCTAAACTTACCATGTTACTTTTTGGTTTCTTTAATAATAAAAAATAAAAACAGTGTTCATGCTGCAACTACGGAAAGTCTTGACATAGCTCAATGGACACACGCCAGGGAGAAATTATTCTCTCGAACTTAATGTACGTAGGTTTTTGGCCGGGTGTTTCCTAGATCAGGTAGAGTAAGTATAATACCATAATGTTTACTAATACTTTATCAGTGCAACTTCATCTGACCAAATAAAGGAACATATAAAAAAAAGATGTCTCGTGCTCGTCTATGGTCATAATTTCTTCAAATATAGTCATTTCTTGATGCCAATTTAAGTATTATATATGGAATGGTTTTTTTAAAAATATATTACAATGTTTAATCATATTTTTATAATGTCTTTATTTGAAAGAAAAGGCCTAGCCTTCTTTATTAATTGTCTCTATATTTCATTTAATGAGGTTTTTTAAGAGAAAAATAGTCTCTTTATATTTTTAAAATGGCCTTTTTTCATTGAAGTAATCTTTTTATATAATTAATTTATTTCTAGCATATATACTGTATATTTGTATTGATTTAGTGTATAAAATAATTTATATTCATATCAGCAGATTATCCAAATTTGAGAAATATTCGAATATACATTTGCAAATGTATAATTGTGGATATCCACATAGCATCATTATTTAGTATCTCATAGTTTGTAGCAATGGAAAATGTATAGATTGTTAATATCATCAATTAACGTCTCTTGTCTTTTACATTGTGGTACTTTAATATGAAAAAAAAATCCTTTCTATGTAGTTTTAAATTGAAAAAATTAAGAGTTTAAAGGGATCAAAGGAAGACAGCCCTTTTCTCGACCAAATGACTTCATCTTTTTTTATGTCCATATTAACAAAAGTTAAAAAAATAGTCTAAAAAACTAAATAAAATATCTTATGAATTTGTAAGTTATCTTTGCTTCTGTTCTCATGTTATCGATCCTTAAAATATGTCATTAACTTCCAAGCACCCTTAAAATATCATCATTTTTTTTATATTCATGGTTTTTTACTTAAATCCGGACCACCTTCAACTGCATCCTGATCAATAATGGAAGCAAGTAGAGGTTTGAAATTTTATTTACATGTTCTAATAATACAAAAAAAAAAAATCTTTCAATGTCTCGGCCATAATTCGCTCAATACGATGCCTAAAGGATTTACAGGCTTGACCGTGTCCAGGGCAGATACTTTGTCCCAGTACTTGATGATGGAGACATTCAAGGAGTCGATGCTGTTGTGTTAATTAGGAAGATCTTCTTTCCTATATCTCCTAGCTAAGTAATCCATGGGATTTATATTGGGGAGTTAGATGATTAGGTCTGGGTCCAAAAATGGCACCTTCTTTTTTTTCAACAAGTTTTGGTACTTTTGGACCTTTTGAGAAAGGGATAAGTCTTGTTGAAACAGGAACTTGACACCATTGGCCTCAGCTTTCATCCAAGGTATCACTATGTCAGACTTGATAGTACCTGTCGGTACCCACCCTCTGTTTTGGCTCAAAGAAGATATGGGGTATGACAATACCGTTGCTCCCAATGACCCCAAGGGTCATGATGATAGCTGAAAACTTGGTTTTAAATACATGGGAAACATTAGCTCTCTCTTTGGCTAACCCTCTGTCGTTCTGGATGTTATGGGATCTGTCGAAAGTCAATTGTTTCTAATCCGAATAAAATATGATTCGGTTACCATGGGACTTCAAATAGTTCAGCAAATTTCTTCCGTAGCCTTCATTTTTTTCATTTTTCTAGAATTGGTAAGAGTTAATCCTCAGGTCAGCCTTTATGCCCTGGAACATTTCTAGGCTTTCATCACTACTACGTATACTCCCTTTCCTTTTGATTATGACGGCACACCAGATTTTTGTTGTTTGTTTATCAAAAATATTTAAATTGATGCTGTCAACTGTCAGTTAAAAGTATTTTTACGGATGTTAGGTTTAATGATAATTTTTTTTTCAATAATAATGAATGGCAGATAAATTGTTATTAATATTAGTTAATCGTATGTTCACAAATTACCCAAGATCCACCTCATTATAATTAATCTAACACATCAAAGAAATATATAAAATATGTACTGTAACATCATTCAGTAATATTTGTTACAAGGGAAGACTTTTGTGTAAAGTTCAAACTGGTCCCGAATATTTGGTATGACGTTACATCAAAAACTCCAAAGTATTTACTATACTTTGTTGAAAACAGTAAAAGTGTTGTCTTCTTTTCCTTCTATAACTGTTCTGAAGTTTGATTGGGATAATATTAGCTTTTGTCGTTAACCCATTACAACCGAAGTATAGATTCTTCTACATGCATTTAAACTACCCATGAACGTTATTTAGATCCCTTTTTGAAGTCAATAATCTACAGTGTCCCACTTAGGAATCTATATACGTCTAAAATTTCAGTCTAAAATTGACGAAATAATATACATTTCAATTATCATGGCGTCCTCACGTTCGAATAATTAATTAATAATCTGTTTATCACTATTTCTTATTTTTTGAATCACTACAATGTTCGAAATTGTGAATATGGTTGTTATCTTTTTATTAATGCGAATTATACATAAGATATTTTATTTTCAAATTATTTATAACATTATATTTTGAAGTATGAATTTACTTTCTAGCAATAAGTTATAAGATTTTTTTGTTAATTATTTTACAAGTATATCTTTAATGGAATAATTGAAGGTCCAAGGATATCTTGCATCAGAAACCTGTAAAGACACTCTAACAGAAAAATAACCTTTCTCAGAGAAGAACGAGAGGAAAAATGAGGAGCTGTAGACCATAGACTGAGTGGAGATATTTTGCAAATAAAATAGAAGGATAACAAAATCGTGAGTATTGCTACAAATTTTGATTCCACTATTATCAAGTTAACCAAGTATTATATCTGAAAGACAAAATTATCAACAAATTCAACAGCTTGCCTGTTTTTAAAAATATAATAACCACATGCGATATGTTGACATTATGGATCAGCCCATTAGTACGTATAGAGTATATATACGTAAAAAAAAATGTGTTGGTAGACTATATTTACATATCTGTTATCGGCTTCTGTGAAAAAAGCCTACCAGCGAATGAAGTCAAAAGGAACTACACTAACAGAATACGAGTTTATTCAAACCATATCTCTTCATTATTGTAAATCTTTTAAACAATCAAGTTAAAGGGACCGAAAAAAGTTTTCTAAGCTATCAGAAGTAGACAGATTCGATAGTGAAGATCATTTGATATTATACTAAAACTAGGAAAGATAATGTTTTATTTATGCTAAAAAGGAGATTTTCCAAATACTCCAATAAAGTAACAAATGACTAAATGTGACGTAACTCAGAACATGTATTTGATTTGTCTAGCCATACGAATGGTTTGTTCATCCATCAATTTGATTTATTAATTCGATTAAGCAATTTCAAGATGTGATTACTTATATATGAAAGTATTTGGTGAGCAAACAAAATCTTTGCACAAATATGTTACATATTTCACATATTGAGAAATTTTCACAAGCAATAGAAAAAACATAAGGTTTTCTTATCACTCGCATGCTATTTATAAGGGTAGAAAATAGTGTTAACACGATACTAAAATACATACTTTTCAATACATTTTTGTCGAAGATAAATAAAAACAAAAATGTCGCTAAAGGGTGTATTGTCTTAGCTCGTCCGTTTTTTAGAGTTGGCAAACTTAAGAGTAGTTTTTCTTGTTTTTAAGCTGCTGTCATTATTATTTAATATAGCATTACAGTAAAAATAAGTGCATGTAAAATATAGTTCCAAATTCCTTTCAGTGTTCCCTGATCAAACAAAATAAGAAGATAAGCAAAGTGCATCACAGAAGGGTCATCATGTTTCATCATGCCTTTACTTCTCTGTTGTTAGGTTGATAAATACAAAATAACTCAGTCACTACTTTCTTTAATAAATAATTATGTAGTAACGAGTGTGTAGTTAAAGCTCAGTGCTTCCTATTAAAAAAAAGAGTTCATTTATATTATTAAAGTAAATTTTGTCTGTCTGTATGTGATACATAATGACCTGATTAATGACGCCGTCGAAGGGAAATATTTTATAACTTAATGGGAACTACAAGACTGGTTTAAGTACTAGTTTGTTATAGAACCGTTCTATATTATTCATCAGTACTTTGGTACAAGTATAGTACCTTTATATTAAACAAAACTACTAGAAAGTAAAAGCAGGCTCTTAAAAATGAATTAAACATATTTAACACATACATATTTGTTATGCAAAACATTGTGCAATAAGATACTTGTAAAAAGTTATTTTCCAAATATTTAATATATTTTTAATTGAAGTAATTATTGCATCTAAAAAAAATAATAATATTTGAATATTCTTTGACTATTGTTGCATTTTTAGAAAGTTTTAAGAAAAAATATAAAAACAATGCAAAAATGAAACAATACGTCTATTAAATAGCTGTCAACTTTATATAAACTTAATTATATCTATAAATTAGCTATATTTATGTAAATATATATCTTTTTTTATTTGTATAGAAATTACTCTAGTGAAGAACTCACAAAAAAAAGTTTGAATTCTATGCATATCAAGGGTAAAGAATAATGCATTATTTCTTTTGCAATGGTTATGAAGTATTGTTAATTAATCAGTAATTTTGTGTTGTCATATTTGATATTTTCTCTCATAACGAAATGATACAATTTGATATAAAGAAATCTTGTCAAATCATGCATTTTCCCCCTCCATTTCGACATTATCATGATTTGAATTTAGAACAAAGAATTGGCACTTCACATAAAAGGGGTACGGCCATAAAGAAAGAAATTTGAGATGCATGAACGATTGAACAAATATATCAGCTGACACAGATAGGACTTCACATTTGTTTCTATTTCTTACATGAATAATAATGGGGAATTCCAATTACAGAAGCGATATTCCAGAATGATTGCTTCTGACTGTGTAATAAAAAGTTAGACAATTAATTTTTTTCATTTAGTTGATGACGTTGAATTTATAATATAAATTGATTTCATGACATATGAGTTTAATTCGTACCTTCAGTTTGTAGCTTGTAAGTCAAACTAATTTCTATTTTTGGCAAACTGATGAATAAATTTTCTTTTCTTCAGCTCTTGTCATTATTACTTAATTTCTGATGGAGCTAAATTAATTTTCTACTACATTAAATTATTTTAAAAACCTGATGGAACATTTGTGTATGTTTATAAAAGACGTCGAGTAAACTTGAAAATTTGTTCCTGAGTTATAATTGTAAGTCGTTGTTAGAATCAAAACTTCTTGCCTATGTAGTTGTTTATTTCCTTCTCCCCCTCCTCCTCGCCACAGATGGTTCTAACCTATCTAAATGAAACGTCATAACAGTTGGCTGCGATATTCCAAAAGATTCTGTACATATTAAATCTGGAGCACTTAAATTTTGCATTTCCCTTACACATTATACCTTTCCAACGTCTTAACTGAGAGATAGACCTGACAAAACAGGATTTCGTTATCTGCTCCTTTCAAAAATTAATGAAAACAGGGTGCTCCCCGCTTGATTCGGGACATTTTTTTAACTTGGAAGTTTTTCTTAAAAATGTAGAATCCCAAAAAATACTGGGAACAGAGGATTCCAAGATCTTGATAGAAAAATCCTTGTGCTTACTACAGCTCAAGAATCTAAAAAGTGATTCAACTAAACATTTGGAAGCCGGGGAAAAAAGTAAAATGCTACTGTGACTTTATATCTTATTCAAGCATCTTAAAATTTACCAAAAATCGCCATTATAAAGGGTCTAAAGAGCTCAATTCTGGCGAGTAAGGAGGATTCTCAGAATCAAGAAAATTGACTTTTCTTTTGCTGGTGTTTTGCTACCAGAACTTCAGGCCCTGGTTGAAAATGAAGAGCGTCATAATATGAACTTCACTGCTAACAATCAAAAGGACCATCGCTTGTTGGGGGTATTTGGCCTTCATTATCCTAAAGACGTTTTTTCAAAACATTAATTGGTTCTCGATTTATGGCTCTGATTTGACATCATTTTTTCTCATCTGAGGAGAACTGACAAGGTATTAAATGGGAGAATTCTGTCTTAGCTTGATCAAAGCCTAGGTTCGAAAACCCTTTTCTCCCTATTTTACGGGATTAGAAGATGTCCCTTGCGATGTGGATAACTGTCAATTTTACAATTTAAATTGTACAAATACACAAAAGTGTTCAATGTTTTTGTTTCACATTAAAAGTCGTAAATTGTCGTAAGGAAGCATAATAAACAACTAACATGACAGAGATACAATATTATCGGACTTACTCTCCATTAGCATACATTTATATTATAACCAACTTCTACGGAGATGGGATGAGCCCAGAGAAAATTGAGAACATTTAAAATAACTTCTCTTTATTCTCCACTGGTAAGGTAAGCTTAAAAGTATATTGAAAAACTGAGCAATGAAAACATTACCACGTTTTCTATTACTACTACCTACGTACATATATAAGAAAAAAACAAACCCAATTTAAACCTTTATTGACCAAAATGTTGTTGAGTGCCAATACAGCTTCATAAATTATTGTGTTATTGCTATCATTTGTGTTTTATTTCTGCAGGCTGTAAAACTTAACCATTATTATCTAATGTACCAAGGTACCGTTATTGAAGTACAGGAAGCATAAAAACCAAATAAAAATACATACAGTGAGCCCTTGTTATTCGCGGTTGATACAGACAAGAACATTCCAGAATTGACCGAAATAGGTTAAGGATTCTATTTTATCACGCAGAGTTGATGAAATTATAGCTTTACTGATAACTAGACTTAGAATTTTTGAGCTAGTTTAAAAAAAAAAATGAATACCCAAAATATCAAAATATAAAGAAAAATACAGTTTTATAAGGATGATTTATTGTAATTAGTCTTGTTTTATATTTATCCTAATTTATTTCTAATTTTTTCTACATTACATTAAAAAATATTTTTTTTGCAGTTTTTGTTGCAAGATTCAAGAGGGATTATTTAGCAGTCAATTGTGTGCCAATTTTCCACATCCTCTATTTGGTTGTTGTCATAATCTGGCTCCCTCACATATCCAATCATGTAATTATAACCCTGACTGGATCAAATAGATAGTTTTATACATAGCCCAGAGAATGAAGGTTTTTATAGGTGGATTTTCCCTAGAAAAATAGCATCAAAAGCTGTTTTGTAATCTAATTGGTATTGAAATTTTCTCTATTGATTTCATATTAGCTTAGAAAAATAAGCAATTTTTTTAGCAATTGAGGGATTGCTCGAAAATTCTATGGCAAGGAGTACTTATTAGGGTGTGTACTGTGTAGACAACTCAATGTTAAAATAGATATTTAAGCAATATAAAACTTTATCCTCCCTTTGCTGTTAGTTATGACACTATAAATATTAGGGAACAAATTGAATACTTATTTTATAACTAATAAATATTTGTGAATTCGTAAACTAAAATAGTAGTTTCAAAAATAATACTTTTTTTATTTACTTTAGAAATAATAGATTAATTATCAATTCTTTTGAAGTGTCATCAGCTTTTTTTTCGCTTAGAGTCTTTGGTAAAAGTTGGATCCATTTTGCTTACACGCATAGGTATGATAAAAATCACCAATTAAAAACAAAAAAAGAATACAATAAGACCGAAATGTAGATTTTTGTACATATATCAATTTATACCAGATTAAACATTTTTATGCTGATACTGAGTTTTTTATTAATAGTCAGGAAATTTATACAAAAATTTTGAGACTTATAGTTTCACTTTTTACTTACAAAATTATTATTTCAATCGAGAGATGTGTTCAAATTTGTGGAAAATTTGAAGCTTTTGGTCTTAATGGGTTATACGTAGACTACTGTCTTATTTTGAATATTTTATAGTTGCTTTAATAATAAAGACGTTTTTGTAAAAAATATTTTGAATTTTTTTTTTATTCTTATAAAAATATGAAAATCTTGTGTTACCTGATTTAAGCGTGTCATTGCAATAAGGAGTCCTATACAGTTCCTACGCAGGAATTTTATAACATTAAAAAAGCTATACTTATGCGTGTCCTGTTATCTTCGGCGAGCGCTCACACACATTACTATAGAAAAGTACTACATAGCTTTACAGATTTAAAAAGTCACTTTTATCAACCGTAACCGGGTGATTTGGCCAGACCTTCTCTGGACGAGTTGATTAGTAATATATAAATATGCTCATACTTTTCACCATATTTATATTATTTTCTCCCTCTCTCTCTAAGAATCAATTTTACCTTGTCACTAAGGAAGGGACTTATGTAAAGAAAAAAATAATTATAGCAATAAGAAAAGGAAAAATGATTGTTATTTGTGCTCTTTCTTCTCTTTTGTTCATTATTTAATAAGTCATGGATATGTAAAATCTATCCCTAAAAGAAGCATTATTGCCTATCTTTGGTGTAAATTGATTTAAAAATGTATATTAAAATAAATATATATGAATTTAAATATAATTATAATTATTTTCCTGTACAAATGCTATTTTAAATTTAGCAGTAATTCATTTTCTGCCCCAAAATCATATATCAAGCAGCTAATATTAACAATTTAGTAATGCTAAATGTCTTGCTCCCACTTTCTCCTCGTGTTCCACCACAAATCCCATCTCAACCCATTACTGCCCAGACGTACATCTTATACCTTTACCTATTCTAATTTTCCCTAATTTCAACTTTTAAGTTACTCCAAAATACTAACCCTGATTTAAGAAGTCACCAGCATTAATCCGGTCACTTTCACTTTCCCTTGCCTGACTGCTTAATATAGCTTTTAATATATTATGAAAAAACACAAGAATAAGGAACTGCGAATAAGTGAGGGCTCACTGTACATACAAACGATTAGTAAAATATTATGGGTTATTTTCACAATTTGTCGTAAGAAAAACCATTTATAATAAATGACAATTCTTTTTTTGTTCTAAAACATATTAACCATGAAATCTCATAGTTGTAAAAACGGAGAGAAAGAGAGAGCGAATTATTACTTAATATCCTTCATTGAACATTTCTAATGGTAATGAAGCTATAAAAATAATGTCTCTCACAATGAAATTTTTATTTATGTATCTTAGTACCTATAAAAAGATATATAATAATAATTTTTTGAGTCTAAAATCTTCAATTATAAATCACAAAAAGTCATCTCTTATCGATTGTAAAAATTTATATTTATGTATTGTATATATTTTTATATATATTTGCTTTCTTTGTTTTTTATAGCTTTTTTTGGAGATACAAAGTAAGTAATTTGGTGTCAGAAAATCTGTATAAAATTATTCTATTATTTTTTTTAATATTGGTCGGATGGAGTTACATCGATTAAGTATGAGTTTGTGTTCCAATTAATCCATCGGAATTAGTATAAAATGCAAATGAAGTGTAGACAGTTTTTGACTATTAAAAATATAGCCTTTTATATGATAAATCAGAACTTTCTTCTTCGATGCTTAGAGCTATACATATTGAAAAAATATTCTGTTTATTTTGTTGGATAAAATTTTACAATTAGCTTTTAATGAGTAAAACTTCCTTTGAAAAAACTTAGAAATGATGCCCGGCCATTGGTACTGTGGACAAATGGAAAATTATTCATTGTCCAGACCGTACAATATCATCAAAATGACCACTGTAAATATTTAGACATCCCATTGAAGGAAATGATGATGATATAAACATCTTCAGCGGTGGTTTTGAGTAGGGTAACTTCAACTCGCAAAAACTCTTCTCTTCTTCAATGAAGATGGGGTAAAATCCAAAAATACGTTAATCTGAAGATATTGGGGGATAAATAGGTACCCTAGATTGATGCCACATTTGGAGAAGATGGAGCCATGTCACACACAACCAATATTGTACAGGAAGAATGTAAGATAATAGGGCAATGTTTTTCCCAAAGAAATGGTGACCTCCTCCCACTCCTGATTGAAACTGAATGGATTTTCCAATATGGAGTATCTTGAAAAACCAGGCCGGTTCCTCAAATCATTCAAGTGTTGAAGGACTAAAAGTAAATTTGCTCAAATGTTGGGAATAAATACTTTCGGAAACAAAATGTCTCTCATGCAATTAAGATCATGACAGTATAAGGCGTTTAGTGAAGGCAACTAGAAGACATATTGAAAAGTAAATTTAAATCATTTTTGTACTTTGTCATCTTGGTTTGATCACCCTGTATTTTTTTTATCCATTATTTTAGAAATCACAAAAGTAACGTACACTTAGTATAATAACTCATAAACTACAGAATAAATTGGCCTGAAATTTTGACAGCTGTCTTTAAAATGCAGGAACTGATTGAAAATGTGGTAAATTAAAAAAATAGTCTCATATCTGTGTTAGGCGTGGGACTTTTCAGCCAATGTAGTAAGTTTTTTTTTACAAAAAAAACAACAACATGGAAACAACTTTTCCACATCTGCCGTAATCGAAATTCGTATAAAAATAGAAATACAAACCATCCTAACACTTGTAATTTTTTTTGGATAGTACGCCATACGCTAATCGACTAATTTTCTTGGCTATTCCACTTTTACTAATTCCATTTTTTTTTTCGAGTTTTACTGATCTGCTACAAATACTAAAAGATAGGTTTGAGGCTGCCTTAGTAGTCTATCTGTCTCTCTGGCTAATAGTTATATGCTTTGGAACAAGTTCTTCTTCATTTGGCAACTTGGAGTCAGCTTTAACATACCAACTTGACGAAGCAAACATAGTTAAAAATGTGGTCATTTATTTCTTTAGTTACCTACTGTAGTTTCTGAGTTAAGCTACAGATTAAAATATGAAATCTTCTTAAGTCTGATCCAATTTATTTGTAAGAAACCTCTGGTATCTGAATAAGAAAAGGTTGTGTAATACAAATGCATAAATGCTTCCACAACACTTATCTATCTGCCTCAATGTATGGATGGCGAAATGAAACTGTTTTTATATTTTGGGGGTGGTTTATTACCTTGTTCTCTTCAATGTATGTTTATTTAACCCAACTTTGCTCGAGATGAGCAAGAAAAATGATGTTAAATATAAACTAAATTTTTCATTTAAACGTCACCAACTCTTGATAACTGAGAATTAAACAAATGAGAATTAGTAATTAACGTTCTTATAGTTTGGTATTCTGCTAATTTGCTTATTTATCAATTCCATAGTCTACTAATCTCTAGCCAAGAAATAAGTAAGATTTAGGGATGGAGTTCGGGTATCCTAGGACAGATGGAGTCATTCTAAGACTATAATGCTTACTCGTACTTTATTTGTGCAACTTTACCTGACCAATTAAAGAAACAATAAATATATATATACATAAATCATTCATGGAACATTAAATCATTGCATTATAGTGAAATTATTCATTTCATTTCTTGGTTGCCTTTTGTACCCAACATAATAAATAGTTAATGGAATGAATAATATTTTATAAAAGAAAAGCTAATTTCGTTCTGAACCAAAAAACATAGGGGGAAATCGTTTTGTAGAGATTATGAAATTGAGAAATGGAGGTAAAAAGATTTGTGGTATTTTAAGGGAATATTCATTGGTCCTCAGGGAAAAAGATTTATATAGGACATTAATATTTCAACTATTGGATGTAGGCTATAATAATGGACTCTAGGGAAAGAGCAGACAAAAACAAAACAAAAAACAACAACAACCTAAATAAAAGAAAGTTAAATAGTTTATTTACCTACCAATACAGGGTACACTATTAGAAGTGTCTTAAAAAGCGGGAGCGGCTTTTTCTAGTTGACAATCTGAATAAGCAGTTTTTTTAAAGATTATATTCATACATGCAAATCCGGTGTGTTTTTTAGCTGGCCTTTTAATTGTTAATTGGTAGTATAAAGAACGAATTTTATTTCCTTAGTTACTATCATTATTATTTAATTCCTGAATAGTGAACATCCTTTCCTAAATAGACTCAATTATATTCAAAACCTGCTTGAACGTTCCTGTGTGCTCATAAAAGATAAGCGTAAACCTGAGGATTTGTTGCAGAGATATAATTGCATGACCTTGTTGGACTCAGAGTAGAATTGGGGATAGACATCGGAGTAATACTACCAAATGTTATTTTTTATATCCTTTTTTCCTCCCTCTCTTGTCACAGCTGATTGTAGCTGATCTAATGGAACGTATTGAGCATTATATTTTCTTTCCTCCAAAACATTCTTTAAATTGTGTGTGTTACCATGTTAATTTTCGGTTTCTTTTTTTTAACATGCCCATTCTACACTGGATTTTCACCTTTGATTATATATTATCTTGGATATTTAATTTTTTAAGACAGAACATCGACATAAGTATAAAGTAAAAAATAATAACGAGTGCGTTTGCACATGAAAAACAGAGGAGTAACAATGAGGTTTTATTTGTGATTTATGAGCACAATTTTTTGTTGGTATCGAAGTAGAAGTGAGGTCGGCATCGTAGTATATTCAGTCTAAATGTAACAAAAGTTTGCTAGCCTGTTAACATTACATTTGGTAAAAAATCTAACATAATCTTTATTCATTTATTCACTTCTCAAGTTTTTCATCCATAAAAATCTTTTATTTAAGCAGTCATTTGGCTATCAAGATTTATAAGAAATTATAGCACTTAAGGTTCCTTTAATTGTTGAGATGGAGTTGTACTAATTAATTATAATTAAATATTATAGTGTTACTATTAATCAATCTGACCTAGAAATTGTCTTTGAAGTCCATTTATGCACATAATATCAAACCTACACACATGGAGTTCAGGATAATGAATTACTTTAAATGCGTTGTCCATTTTGTACTTTAAGAATAGAAAAATTGATATCTACTTATAATAAATTATTATTTGTTATTGTTCGTAATGTTAAGAGTTTTAAGAGGTCTGATTCAAAACATAAGCAACAATTATTCAAAAATTGAATTTTGTATCAAAATGAACGATTCATGAAATAGTATTATTACCAAATTATTTTTTAGTTACAAACAAAAATGACTTAAGTTCTTGCAAACAATCAAACCGAGATATAAATATATTATATGTATGTGTACATTATTATTTTTGAAGTGCCAAGTATGTTTCTGTTTTTATGAATTAATAAATTTTGACTAAAGTTGACATCTTTGTAAGGAAGAAAATTGCTAGGAGAAGGCAAGAGCGGAACATATGGTACTACTGAATTAAGGCCCTTTTTAATATCAGCTCCCTGTTTTATGTTTTTGGTGTTGGAAGAAAATGAACCACTAAAATAACGAGTAAAACCTAGAACATTTAAAATAGCTTTAAATCCTGGAAAATATTGTAATTATATCATATTTAAATTCATATGTATACATTTATTTTATGATGTATTTTTTAATATGTCACTTGATTTATTACAGGCTTCTGGACCCCTTGTTTCATAGCTGCTTGTAGATGATCTCATGACAGCTAAGCTGTTCTCCTCAAAAACATTCTTTTAATTGCTAAAGTTAACATGTCCTTGTTCGGTTACGTTTATTTCTACATATCAACAACTCTATCAATATATATCCATAATATGTATATAATTAATCTTTTGACTATGAACTTGGTCCATAAATAATGAAATGTAATATTACGTACTTACATAAACACTACTAAAACTGAAAAGAAAACGATACTTCGTTTTATGATATTTAATATTGTGATAATGTGTATTTACATACATATATGTTAGGGCGGTTTTTGTTTCAATTTTTTTCGAATTTCGATTAGAGCTAATCATGAAAAGTTGTCACGTTTTATTGAAAAGAAACCATATGCAAAAATTTATTAATCTATGAAGTCATCTATAGGTCCCCCAAGTCCATCAAACTTTGAAAAAAGTCCATAAAATAGTATTTCACAAGTTATTTTCTAAAATCCCTGTATAAAGCAAAATTTGAGAATCATATGAGAAAATTGTGGCTATCTTTCTGAAAATGAAAAAAATAAATATATGCGCAATTTACGGATCATCAAAATTTCTTTAAAATATTCCATCAGATTACTTTAAAAAATAACTTTATTACCTTTGCTAATTATGTTGTCGCTCCCGGCGCGGATTCCAAGGAGACCTCTGTGCCTTTTTCAAATATTAAGGATAACAATTTTGTAAATTAATCTCATTTTTTTCCAACTTTGAGATGTCAAGGTTACACAAAACATAAAAACACACAAGCAACCATAACTTTAAAACAAATTAAGATACATCACTCGACTCGTTGGTTATATGTATAATAAATACACTTCTTATTCAGCCAAAAAACAAGGCTACACAACTGGTCAAATGAAGTTTAACAAAGCAAATTTTTAACTTATAACATACAACAGAGATGAATGTTAATTTTTAGCGAAAATTATTTGAGGTGTAAATAGGAGGTCTATCCAAATGATTTTGTACAAAATACCAAAAGATACTATTTTTAAATTTTGATAAAGAAAATAAATAAATTTTTCTTATTTTCAGACTTACTCGAAGATGTGCGACCTAATTGCAGTAGATCAATTAATTTTTGATGAACAAATCAGATGAAAAGTAATGGGCTTAACAAAGAAAACACCTTATAATTTCGTTAAAAATTGTTTTTTAGAATTATTAATAGATTTTTTAGAAGCTTCAAAAAAAAACAAGGAGCGTAGTTCCCATAACACTTTTCAAACCATTATTGAGATTAAACGGTATTCCCCCCAAGAAAAAACCAATGTAAAATTAATACACAATTTTTTTAATCCATTATTTTAGAAATCACAAAAGTAACGTCACACTTAGTATAATAACTCACAAACTACAGAATAAATTGCAATGAAATTTTGACAGCTGTCTTTAGAATGCAGGAACTGACTGAAAATGTGGTAAATTAAAAAAATAGTCTCATATATGTGTTAGGCGTGGGACTTTTCAGCCAATGTAGTAAGTTAGTTTGTTTTTTTACAAAAAAACAACTACATGAAAACAACTTTTCCACATCTGCCGTAATCGAAATTCGTATAAAAATAGAAATACAAACCATCCTAATACTTGTATAAGGCACAAATGCAATTTAATTTATGAATATTTGTAGGATAGAAAGAAAAAGAAATAGAGGCTTTAAATTTTGATAAAATAAAGGATGTATAACAAATAAAATATAAACATACATAACGAAACAAATAAAGTAATAATATTTGAGACAAAAAAACAAGAAAAAACCTATTATCCGTTATAGTTGTTCAAACTGCTTTTCTTCTTTGTATATAATAAACATATATAACTAGGGTTGTTTTAGTTCTTATTTATTCAGTACGATCCTGTTTAGTCTTAGGATATGTCCTATCAGTCCTTAGAACTGCTCCTTAAGATCGTCAGTCCTTCGGATCGTGAGTACTGGAATGCATTAAAATAAGAATTAAAAAAATTTAAGTACGTCATAGTGATGTGAATGTTCAGTATTCTTTAGCTCGCCCGCTTTTTTAGAATTGGTAATCTGAAGCATGAGTTTTTGTCATTATATTTATTATTCAATTATTTTATAAACCTGAAGGAACATTTGTGTGTGATCATACAAGACAGAGAGTAGGATTTGTTGTGGAGGTTGAATTGTTAAGTCTGTGTTAGAATCAGAGTAGAATTGAGGATCGACATCGAAGGAATTTTTGCAAATTTCCTTCTTTATTTCTTCCTCTCTTGTCACAGCTGGTTGTAGCTGATCTAAAAAAACATCTTGATAGCTAGGCTGCTTTACTCCAAAGCATTCTTCAAATTGTCAGGGTTACCAAGTTGATTTTCTGTTTCTCTTTATTAACATGCCCAAAATACACTATTTATAAGATTTATAAGTAATGAACTGGAAAAGACTACAGTCTTCAGTCCTAAATAAGAACCAAAACAACTTGATATATACATTGAACACAAGTTGCGATTTTGGACAAGTTGCAATTTTTATAAGCAAATAGTACTATGTACAAGTTGTGACCAAAATCTTCTATTGATATAAAATATAATAAAAAGAACAGTTATAATTAAACTGTGGAGAAAAAAAAATGAAATTGATTAGTCCAATCTCATGAATGGAGATAAAAAGTGAAAAAAAGTTTTATAAATGATTCAAAATAAAATTCGTAATAATAATGTGTATACACAAATGAATTCAAATTTTATATTAAATTTTTAATTGATTTTTCACTAATTCGAAAATTATTCTGCTTTATAAAGGGATTCTTAAGACAGGTGCACGCTATACGCAGTACATGTAATGCGTCTACATATTTATGATCCCTTTGATAATAGGAAGGTTTTATTTATGAGGGATAACATAAAACATTTTAATGGCAGATTATGTGTAGTTCAATCAAACTTATTTTTTCACAATGTTCATTCGACTCATTCTATGACATAACAATATTTTTATCTAAAAGTAACTCATTTCACCTACAAAATACATACAGAAACTTAATTAATCTACCATTATTTTTTATTAAAACTTAATTATCAGTTAATAAAAGTGCAATACTACACTTTAAAATTTTTAACATTCCTTTAACTTTGAAATGTCGAGGACTTATTGTAACTCAAACCTCTTTTTCTTGAGGCTATATAATAATGGAAAATTCGTCGTAACATATTGATTTTCTCAAACACGGCCGGATATTTTTTTCAGCTTTCAAAATCGAGGAATATAAATATCAAAAAATTGTAAACGCCTTCAGAATTTGTAAAAACGATTTTGAGCGTATATAATACATGTATTATATTAGAAATATCATAGTTGTAATAACTACGCTCTTTTTTTCAAATGTGAGCAAATGTTGCATCGATATACACGTATTGTCGATAGATGCGGTAACCCACCTTTAGAGAAATGAATGAATAATACATCTATTCCCGTCAATACTTTTATTGTATCACGGAAACTTTAGTTATTAGTTATAGTTATTGACTTTGATTTATAAATAAATATACATATATATAACAACTATTGAGTTGAAATATTTACCCTCACAAGCATTTTTTTTTTTTTTGCTTTTGAGCAAACATTATATGAGTCGATGAATGAAGATGTAAAAATTCTATGTAAGAATATATATAATTACATGATTTTTTATTTATTTGTTAGATAATTTATTTGATTCAACTTGAAAAATTAAATAAACTTATTCTTATAGTTTTAATTTGTTATACATGAATAAAATTCAAGAAAAAAAATAATTCTAGTATAACTACTATTGATTGCGATAATTCTAGAAGCAATGTGAATGTAGCCTAATATTACAGTGAGTACGGAAAAAAAAATTGAACGGACATACGGATACGTAACCGTCTGAAAAAATGGTACAAACTTCATCCAAATCTAGCTTTTACCGAGTTTCTTTATGGATTAGAAACTTCGTTTTGTTCATTCACGACTTGATTTGGGGGGGGGCGGAAGTTCATAAGTTCATAGAAGAGTATCTTGAAACAAAGTGGAAAAATGATTCCTCTTAGTTTTTATAGTGAATTAAAAAATGGATCTTCGAGTCTTAAATTTTTTACATAAATCCCCTTCTTTTTCTTCTAATGTTACTATACGGGTATGAACTATGGTATGGAGGTATGCTTTTAATACCCCACGTTTGATGAAAGGTGTTTTTGGGGTTATACTCAGCATTTTTCTTTCTCAAACACTTTTATAACATTAAAAAAAAGTATGCCTCAAAAAAAAAAAAAATGTATTAATATGTTGTTATTATTTGGCTTATCATATGCATCCTTACAACTTAATCAAATTTGCCACACACCCTATCGGTCATTACAGAGCAGGACTATGCCATCTGGTTGGACTATGTCAAAGTTATGGATCCTCTTCCTCTCTGCCTTGACAAGCTGCAGGCCCAGAACAAGACCTATATGATATTTTCCCCTCCCCTTCTGCAACATCTAAAGAACCAATTTGTAGGTCTCAAGTCGAACCCAATAGTGGTCTACTGTAAGACAATGGTGGCTCATCTTTTGGAGCCGTACAATAGTTATTCGAAGGGGTTTGAGAACAGGTTTGACCACTTTTAAAGTCTTTTCATGACCACAGCCATTCACCCTTACTACAAAATACCCACTGTTTAATACTTTTGCAAGGAGAATCTGGAATTGGCTGATAATGTTAAGAATCAACTTCTAAAGGAATTGAAAGACAAATGTCAGAAAATGCAGTTAAGTCCAAGAGCTGGAAAAGTCGTAACTTTTGTGGGGGAGGGGGATGGTGCTGACTATATGTGGTATTCCAGCTCCATTCCAGCTTTCCAGCACGATACTTATCTGAAGGAGATACTAAGGGTGGGTGTCTCCAGGTGGTAAAAAATCCAGCCTAGCCGTTCCTAGAAAATATCCCCACTTGACTTCTGTAGGACTTCATTGCAGTCTGGTTGGACTTTTTGTCCAATATAGTAAACTACTACCCTCTTTTGCAGCGTGTGAGGCTCTTTAGTGTGGGCTCAGACACTTGGCCACCAAAAAGGTATTCCCTTACCTCCCACAATTTTAAAAATCTAGTCTTATCCAATTTTTATTTCCACCACTGTATATAGATATCTTGTGGACAAGTTGCAATTTTGTATAAGTTGTAAATTGTTTAGTCAAAATCTCCAAGTTGTGACCAAAAATGAGGTAAGGTAATTTAAATATAGGATTTAGTGTACTTTTGATGAGAATAATTTTATTTTTACATAAATGATCAATATATTGTTATTTTTCACTTATTTTATGAAAATTACTTATTGAGATAATTATTGTTTAGCTCATTTTATAGTTCAAATACTGACAGTTACATTACGCATAAATAACTTCAATTAATAGTTAGTAATCAGAATGACCCATGTTGTCATTGGATAAGACATTATAAGTAAAAGAAGTTTCAAATTAAATAAGCAACTTGTACAAAACATATATATGTATTAAGGCGCCAATAATTTCAATTATTGTGAAATGGTAAAAATTTGGAAGCTGAATGTGTTTCCTTTGATTAAAAAAACGATTCTTAAAGTTTGAAATTTTAATGAATATTTAGCTCACAAGTTTTTGAAATTTACATTTAAAAGAAACACCCGATTTTGAAGTAATATTATCCGTATACTACACATTACAGCTTTTAGTAAAGTAAAATAAATTTTTATGGGAATCATTAATTATTTATCTAAAATAGCTATAATAAACTATTTGAACAAAATTCAAAAGGAAAAACTTTGAATCTCATTATTTTTAGTTTACCACTTAATATATATATTATGATTTTTCTCCTGGGATCCTGGGATTTCTCGAAATTTTACAAATATGGGTAATTCCAGGGAAATATTGTTGTGTCCCGAGAAATCTTTCTTTTAAATATTAATTATAGAAACAATTTTCCAACTTACATTTTATTTTTTCCAAGTGCCATATAATGTTCCGTTTTGTATAAATATTTTCTTTTTTGGGGTTTTTTTCGAACTATGTCGGGGGAGGAATTACTATTTTTATCTATATCTAAATAGTCATTTTTATACAAAAAGGTTTATTTTATATTTTCAAAAAGCTTTTTTAATTTTTCGCATTACTTCGTAAATAGTCCTAAAATTCCGACTGACATCTCAATTTTTCATAATTGAATAATCATATGGTGAGGGGCATCCCCCTCTTCTACCCATAGAGCATCAGCCATAGATTACTGGTCGTACTGATATATTTTTTCCCACTTAAGATGTCGTATTTTGTAATACCAGTTCAGATTCATCATTTTCCTGTCACGTCCCTCATGACGATAGCAACTTGTTCTAATCCTTGCAGCAGAATTCACCTTCTTAGTTACGTTATAATGGTGAATACATGGATGCTGTATTGTTAGTTATATATTAATATCAAAATGTATTAACCCCCCTCGTGGACAAAAAGGGTCTCTACAAAAAATGTTTTATACAAATATTGATCATGTGGTCTTTGTTTAGCCACTTAGTTTAAAGATTTGATCATATGGACTTACACCGATTAGGTATAAGTAATCACTATAGTATTACAATTACTTCATCTTTTTTAAGAATTGTCTTAAAGTCAATTAATGTACACAATGTGTACTTCCTTCTGTAGGCACATTGATTTCGAAATAATCATTTCTCCCGAGCGCGTTGTCTACCGAGCTACGTTCCTCCTCTGTATTTAACAAATATAAAATCTACAGCTTCATCAAAAGTTAGTTCTTTTATGACCTACTATTTATTATTTTATTTTCGGGTTCAAGCTGATTACGGAATTCACGAGTTCAATTAAAATAAAACTAATACTGATACAATTGAAGCATTGAAAAATATCGTTCTAACTAGCTTAAAATTTAATATTTTTTCAACAATATAAAAAGTAGTTAAATATCACTGAATTTATTATTTATAAAAGGTATTCCTTAATTTATAAATTTATATTTCCATGTGATCTCCCCGGAAATGTGAAACTCAAGTGACCCTATTTGATAAAAGTAACAAAGATGATATTTAGCAAAATTAAATATGGGCCATTCGCCAAATGGGATCTCAGGCCGAAGTTTTTTTTGAGATTATCTAGGAATTGTTCGAGATGACAAGTATATGTATCCATACCTAAAGTTGTAGATCAAAATTTTACATATATAAAGAATCCCGCTCTAAAATAATTCCCGAGAAAAAGAGAGACGCAAGTATGTACATACGAGTATATATATGAATGAAATAGACATTCCAGAAAAATAATACTCTTTGAAAAGGGATTGTATGATAAGATCATATTCCAACATATACGGATCCCGGAAATGTCAAGATCCCCATATTCAATAGAAAATTTAAACTTTTTTAGATTTTAGGAAGAAATAATAAATTTTGAACAAGTTCTACTTAATGCCCTACATAATGTTATTATGTAATTTTATCGTTTCTCTGCTATTTGTACACTGATTTCCAGGGTAAAACACCACAATGAATAAATAAATTTTTTTTATCGCTAAAAATGATAATAAAAACAATCAATAAATAAAAGATCTAACTATTGACAAACACATAAAATTAAATATCTGCCAGTTCCAAAAAAAAAAATCTCATATAGGAAATAATTTACTACATGTCTTGACTGATGTTGCAAAATAATGTTTAAACTACTGTTGTATCCTTATATATGACTGAAGACTTTAGTCCCGTCTAGTTCACTCTCGATCTGGTGCAATACAGTCCTAGAAACTTATAAAGTTCGGTACTGATGACGTCACTTAACTTTATTTCTTCTTTTTTAATAAGTTCTAGTAATGACATGGCTGAAGGACTTAGAGTCTTACAGAAGGACATTCCCAAGAACTGATAGGACCAGCTCTAAGACTAGTCTGAAAAATTAAATGCAGGATTTGCCATGAAAGCCCGGAAAAAGGATATCCCGGACTCATGAAATCGCTATTTAAATAGAATTATTGTTTTGGAATTTTCTTCTTAGTTTGATAACACAAGCAATGAGGGGGGAAAAAAAGAAAAAAGTTTATAATACTTCCCCCACTATTTATGCTAGCTTTCTCTTTGTTTTTTTTGTAAGAAAAAATGAATGTTGTTATCATTAGGGTACTCTTGAATCTACATATAATTCATTTTTTTTAGTGTTGGAGAAAGATACTTGCTAAAGGACTTTGTTTTTTAGGGATGCTATTATTTGTGAAATAACAAATGTGGGATTGTATTACATAAATGAAAAAAACATTTATCATGCCATACATTTGAGATGTCTAATGACCAAAAAACGAAATGTTGTGCAAAATATACATACATGTACCCCATTGTTTATTGTTTAAGTAGCTACTTCTCCCTTCTTTTCCACAATTATAGTTGTGAAACATCTGACATTAAATGAATGCGAGACGTTTTGTAGTTGCAACCTGAATAGTGAACAGTGTTTGCACATTTCCCAAAGCTGTTACTATTATTGTTGATTCCTGAAGGAAGAACATTTAAGTACAAAACAAAAGACTCGTCCATAAAAGATGAAGAGTTACACTGATGATTTTTTGAGGAGTTATAAGTTGATGAAGTCGACTCGAGGATCAACATTGCAAAAATTCCTGCCTTTATCTTAACTAGATACCGAGTTGAATTCATATTTATTTGGGTGACCTCATAGTTGCTTGCATCCATTCCAATGAAACTTCGTGATAGTTTAGAAATAATTAAATAACAGCAATAAATGTGGATTCAGTGCACTACTAATTAGACGCAAAAATAATACTATACAAATTGACAGCTGAGAAGAAAATAAGAGTAAATTTTCAAAATATACTATTATTTTATAGAAAACTAAACCCATTAAATTCAATTTATATTTTTAAAGAGTTTTGAATGAGTTTTTTCATTAAAATAGACTTCCTTTTGCTGACAGAAATGCTGCGTTCAAATAATCACAGGAGGCTAATTGTAATATTATTTTTAATTTCTCCATATAAAATCTTTAACCATTGAAAAAAAAATTGAATCATTCAATCTAAAGTCTAAATCTAAAAAATTAACAGTTGAATGACTACAGTAACTTAATCAGTCAAATTTTGTATATATTTTTTAACTATCCAATCCATTTTGCACTCATAAAAATCAATTAGAGTGCTAAAAAGAGTTGTATGAATATAAGAAATATCCATACTTGAAATTATTCTTACCAACTTAACTTAAGCGCTTTTATGCAAATTTTGGGAATCAAATTAGTGCACATCCATTTTTGTTGACTTTGCATTTATTATTTTATTGCTACGATATTATCATTTTGTAACTAACGTTTATGCATAGGTCCTCATATTCACGAAATCAAAAGGAAAAACAAAATGAAAAAGTTCATTTTTTCCTTCAATTTATTTCCTAAAAAAATTAATGACGTATTTCCTGTTGAAGTCGATTTTTGTTTATTTTTCTGTATATAATTTTTACACCAAAGCCCAAAACAAGTAAATATAAGAACTACTGCAAAATGAGTAAATTTAAAAGATGAAAAAAATTACGTTTAGTTTGTGTAATTACAACATCGCGTTGATAAATAAATATATAATCTGTACCTTTTACTAAATCAAAAAATGATTTTGATTTATTAACAAATATGCTATTTTTTAAAAATATATATATTTTAGCCTCTCTAAAGAATTGTATCATTAATCTTGTTTATGAATTGCACAATATTTAACAAGAGGCAGAACAAAATTATAATAACAATAATAGTGATTTGATACTTTGTTATTTCTAATCTACTTTGATACTCGTTAATTACAATTACGTATTATTGTTACAATATATAATACAAAGTGCGGTCGTGGAAATGATTTTGATTTATTAACAAATATGCTATTTTTTAAATGATCGTATGTTTATTTCAATGTAAAGAACAACAGTATGCCATTAATACTAGAAAACAATATCAGACAAATGGCCGCCACAGCTACGCTTACAGGACTGGATCCTTTTTATGAAATTTTTCATCACCAGATCGCAAAGTGGCTGTTTTATGTCCTCAATTGCTTCACAAATTCCGTCTTTGATGTCTTAAATTGACGCTGGGCTGTTGGCGTGGACCTTATCTTTCACTAACCCCAAAGAAAAATGTTGTAATGTGTTAAATCACAAGATCTCAATGGCCAATTGCTTTCACCTTTTCGAGAGATAACACAGTCTGGAAACTTTTCCCGCTAAAGAACGATGGTTTTGCTGCTTGTGTGGCATGTAGTGCCATCTTGTTGAAAGTAAACGTTGTCCAGATCAATACCATCCAATTCCAGCCATACAAAACCATTAATCATCTCTGAATAGCGCAATCTATTGACGGCAACTGTTGATCTGGCTTCATTTTCGAAAAGGTAAGGTCCAATGACCCTGCTGGACCATAAACCACATCAAATACTTACATGTTGAGGATGGATAGGCTTTTCAACAATAAATCTTGAGTTTGCCGAGCTCCAGATGCACCAATTTTGCCTGTTGACGTATCCATTGAGGTGGAAATGGGCCTCATCAGTCAAAATGATTTTTTGATGAAATTCTGGATCATTTGCATGCAATCAGCAAACACACAACGTTGTTGAGGATTGGCCGACATGAGTTCTTGTCTTACCTGAGCTTTATCAGCCTTAATAACCAAGTATGTATGCAAAATGCGGTGTCATGACGTTTGTGGAATGCCCAATTCCAAAGAACGACGAGAAATGAACAAACCAGGGGTTTCTTCAACACTTTGGGCTACAGCAGCAATATTTTCAGTTTTTCTTGAGCGACGTGAAACAAGTTTTATTCTTCACTTCACTACCTTTCCCAACAGCTCGAATCTTTCCACCAATTTCTGTATTGCAGTCCGACAAGGTAAATTACTGCAACCCAAAAAAATTTTAGTTTTACGAACCGTCTCTGCTAAGTTTTCCTCATTTTTATAGTGAATTTTAATCATTTCAATGCATTGTTGAAGCGTCTATCGTTCCATTTTTATTAATGGCGTAGTTTGTACCTGTCAAATGTTAACAAAGTAGAGTAATTATCCCTTTCATAACAGAAATTCTGTATTTGAAAATGTGTCTTGATTGTAGGAGTGAAACACTCATGATAAATAGCAGTTTGAAAACACCAAATTTACTAACATGGCCTTTTCTCTCGTCCAAACAACAAACATTATAAATTACATCAATTCGTTAAATTGAAAGGGAGAATGGTTAAGATTTAAAGATTATAATATTGATAATTCAAAAGGATAAATTGCATCTACCCCAATCTACATGATAGATGTATTAAATTTAAGTTCTTATAGTAATCAGAATAGAATTAATAATTGGGTTCGTAGTAAGTCTTGTGTATGGATTTGATTGATACGGAGTGAGACTTGTGTTCATTTCCTTCACTTCACAGCTCTTCATATCTAATTTAAGGAAACATCATGAGAGCTAAGCTGCTCTCCTCCAATTCAATTCTTATATTGTCTACTTTACCGTCTTAATTTGGGTTTTTTTTTAAAACATACTAAGACTTAAAAACTTATTTATCAGCTTTTAAATAGATTGAACAGTTTTTCATAAGCACCCTGTATATGTAATATGTGCATTTACCTACCTATAAAAAATGAACCTTGAATGATCAAAAACATTTTATTAATGGGACTGAAATAATTCATTTAATTGTCGACAAGTAATACATTATTTGCAATTACAAAAAATACGAAACTAACAAAGCATGAATAGATAGAAAGCCCAATTCATCTTTGCACAAAAATACAAATATATGTATTTATGTTTGTTTCTCTATTTTAATGCTGTATTTTTTAAAACAATACATTAACACTACTACAGTATAATTTCTCTCCAGCATATAATTAGAAACAATATTCTTTAAAATATCGATAAAAAAATTTAAGCAGATCTGGTCAAAAGGGTACTTCATGGTAAAGGACTATTCATACCTCCCCCAAAAACAACCACACTCTATTAATTGCTTTATAGAGAAAGTTAGGGAGTTAGGAATAGAAAGCCTTCCCTTCTATAATACCAAATATATATATACAGAGTTACGGATTGAAACTTTCTATTGGATTATATTTATTGTTAAACACATTATAATGGTCACACATAATTACTAGTCGTATAATTTGATAGATGAGACTTAAAGGTTTTGATAAAAGTGGAGTTTACTTTATTCGTCCTTGAGATGAATAAGTAAGAACGCCATTGTCAAATAATCATTTATTTAACCTTGCCCAGTAGTTCATTTTGCATAAGAAAAATCCGAGTAGTGAGTCTCAAAACCATATAAAACATTGATGATCATCTCAAAGAGGAGGAAAAGTATTCAAGGGTTAGGATATCACGGAAGAAATAATGTCGTTGTGATCAACGCTGAAAAGATCCCAATGCCAAAAGTGAATTCCAATTTCTACATAAGGGTCCTACAGAAACTCATCTTAACTCAGATTAGAGAAAATCATCCGAATAAAGGTTATGCTTGAAAGCAGTAGAAATGTCACAAATTATCTTTTAACAACTTTGAAAAGTAAGGTTTTGTCATCTTCATACCGAGATCTCAATCATTTGCATAAATATTTTTTTGGTGGTAATCAAGGCTAAACTTGGTCATTTCTGCCATCGTAATAATGAAGTGCTCAACAAAATCTATTGGACATTAGTTTGTCGTGACCAGATGCTCAAATTTTGAATAATTACTCTTTATTATCATATGTATACTCTAAGTAGGAGTTTTCATTTAGAATCCAATTTTCCAGGAATTCTTTTGGATTTAAAACCTACTTTAAGTTTCAGAGAAATTCCACATTTGAATATTTCATAATATAAGTTCCATAAGTCTATTAATATATGGTTACACAAAATAGGAGTTTTCATTTTGAATCCGATTTTCCAGGAATTCTTCTGGGCTTAAACCCTACTTTAAGTTTCCCAGAAATCCCACATTTCAATATTTTATAATATAAGTTCCATAAGTCCTAGGGTGGACTCCCACAGTTTTAGAAATGTTGGAAGATTATGAATGGGCACGGGCGAGATCAATGATCATCTGTTGATTGGCTTTTTCATCTTTCCCATTGACAAAAGAGCCCATTGTCAAGAAATAAAAGTTTTTCATCTGCCCTTTGACTACTAATCTGTCGGCATTTTAGAATTAATACCCTAGAGTTGCCATTCTACAGTAGTGCAATATAAGGTGAAAGACGGTTGAGCACACTATGTTGTTCTTCAAAAATGGAAATAATTTCAATTCGTAACCCTGTATTTACATATTACATATTATGTATATTGGCTACAAATACAACCACAAATAAAAATAAGGTCAATTTCCAACCCGCTCTTTTATTGCTTTATATACATATATAAATATATGTCGTATGAAATTACGGATTAAGTATTTTTGCATAACTTAATTGCTTTATACCCAAAATATTTTTTAATGGCCCTTCTTTTACTCTCATTGATAAAATCGTTATTTTTGAAAGTGTACCTACATTACTAGATGTATCTACGTACGTTCTATATACAAGGATATTAAGCAGTAATTACCCTTGTGAAAGTCATATGTAGAGTAGTATAAAATATGACCTGCCGGTACGTAAAAATTAAACAAAGAGATAAAGGACATATAACAGTACCAATATGAAGAATGTTTGGAAGAGAACAGCTTAGCTGTGTTACATTTCATTAGATTAGCTGCTAGTAAAAAAAAAAAAATACCCCAAAAGCCCACTCTGTATCTAGCAACGTATTTATTACTCAGATGTCGATCCTCAATTCTACTATGAGTTCAAGGAGGACTTACAGTTAGGGATATGAATTTTGAGCGAGCGAGAAGAAAGTGAGAGAGAAACTTATAGTATTCTAGAATGATTTTAGCTGAGAAAATGATTTTCGGCAATTAAAAGGAAAACCTTCTCTATTTAAAATAACATTAGTGTCTGGAAAATATTATGATTATATTTAAATACATATATATTTATTTCATAATGCGTTTTTTTATATACATAAAAGATAGGCGAGAATTCTTTTTTCAAGGGGAGGTGTTGACATTACGACAATCTATTTAAAAAGAAAAAGAAATATAACTTACGTTACTTTGTGTCTTTGGAATGAGAGACACTCAAAAAAAAAAAAAAAAACTAACAATACATTATGTTAATTTTCACTCTCTTTTTTGAGCCGGGAAGTTTCCTTTTCCTGTCAAAAGACATGCCAAACTCCACAATGAGCTGTTTCTTTAGCATTTTTTTTTTCAAAAGAAGACTTTGCATTATGAAACTGTGATAAATGGATTAAGGAATTAAATCTGCCTAGTTATTGTATGCAAAGGATTATTTCATCAACTTCCTGAATAGCTGATGGAAGAAATTTTACAGCTCAATTTCAAAGAGACCCATGAAACATATTTTTCAGCACTCCATGTAAAGATTGTGGTAAATTATTAAAGACCATTGGGTACACTATCCCAGAAATTCCTCAGTTATATATTCAGAGATTATTTATAAATTTAAACTTGAGGGTTCTGGTGGACAATAATTTTAACATAATGACGGCAATAATTCTTTTCGGCTTGTCATGGAATAATAAAGATCATACTCCTAAATCTGAAGAAAATGTATTATTAAATGAAAAGGGTTAACTAGCAAAGAATATAACAAATTAAGACCCATAGCTGCAGAGGATATTTGAGTAATTAAAATTTCAGCAATTGCAAGATACGGAGTGTTCGAAACAAAGATTCTTAAGACGATTGATAATGCATAGTACTGAGCCTCTGATACTATTAAATATAGCTCATCAAATTCAATTAAACATTTTTTGACATTGTGCAGGATACTAAAACTCTTTAGAAATATATTTAAGAACCGATATAGTTTTTAGCTAAAATACAATATTGCTCTTATTTTAATTATCTCTACGGGCTTGTTTGTTTGTTATTTATGTATTTCTATATTTGCTGAAATGGGTATGTCTACTTGTTTTAGTTAAGTAATTTTTATTTAGAAAATGCTTTATTTATATTTTGTTGTTGATATGCTAATGCTTTTTATCTAGTGAAGGAATTTTAAACTATGATATTTAATTGGATTTATTCAAATTCTTGATGACTTTTGGTGAAAAATTGAAAAAAAAAAAGAAAAAAAATCCGCTGGAAATATTTAAATTTTAATAAATTAACAAGTCAATACTTAAGTAACCGAGGTCTGTTAAAAAACAACTAATAATGCAAAATGGTTGATATTGTCAACATACCTTGTGTACAATTATAATAAATAAATTTGAGAATCGAATGATAATTGAACTCGGAATTAGAAAATAAAGGTTTCTTCTTTATCAGAGTTAAAGTGTCCCAGAGCATAACAGAAATAATAATTCTAAATCTGAAATACATATACTTATTTATTTTGATTTGATCACAGCTGCACTAATATTAAGTATTTCAACCACCTTATAGAATAACTCAAATCCCATCAAATAATATGGAAATTGCTGTTTTGAATTAAAAGTGAATAAAAAATTTCGTACGAAATCTAAGAAAACGATAAATGACTTTTGTTATTTCTTAAGGCAGTTTGTATATAATTGCAACTATTGCACCAACTTTTTCTTTCTTGCATGTCAATAAAAAGTTATCTTTGCCCAGTTGGCAATTTAACTGTTCCTCTAAGATCCTAAAAGTACTCATGTACGTTACATTAAGTCTGTTGCGTTTCCATATATAGTAATCGTCGTTTCAAGTATCAAATTAAAAAAACAAGCTCCCCGAGCATCTTTATAATATTTATTTGGGACCTCTAGAGTTCCAGAGAGGTTCTATCTTTAAACCATTGTTTGAAAAATGTTAAAAACTTGTATTTTTTCACATTTGTATTCGTACTTGGGAATGTAGGATAAGCTTTGAAAAGAGGTAGAGTTGGAGTTAATGAGTACCATCACGGAGATTATTATTTTTGTTTTTACTTAAGAGTTGCTGCGGCAATGTTTGAGAAATTTACATTAAAGCTTTTTTTTTTGATTGAAATGTATTTTTGGGTATACAATATTGGTACTTAAGATTTCACAAACTTTAAAGTAATTTATTTTTAAAAGTAAATGATAACCTTATATGAGAGGTAGATATTTAATTTTAAAAGCTACAACCCTTTTTTTAACAGAAAGGGTATAATTTTAGTAAATATCAAACAATAGAATAATTCAGATACTCATATAAATTTTATTTTATTACCCAACCTTTCCTTCAAAAAGAATAAGCAACATGTCCGAAATTAAATTAGGAATACTTGTCAATTTCTTCCAATTTTTATTATTTTTTGAAAAGTAAAAAATATCTACCACGGTTATATTAAAAAAAGAAAACAGTAAAATGACATGGCCACGTCGATATCTTTATTTTATAACGAAAACTTTCTTTCAAAATGAATCAGAAAACAGGTCAGAAATCATTTGGTAGTAAGCCATATATGTCAATCATACCAAATTGCTATTTATCTTTTAAGTAGTCTTAGACTATCATTGTCATATTATTTCTCCACAATTTTAAAATGAACACATATATTGGGTAAAAAGTAATTCCTTATTTCCTTCCCTTTTTTTAATTAAGTATATCTTGTTCATTATTGGGCACATCAGATCATAGTATATAGATTTGTAAAGTTGCGAATGAATACTACACAATTTTTTTTCTCACAATTTGCTCTTGACCGGTACAGACGTGAATAATCGGGAAGTATGGAGGTTTCAAAGGGAGAAATTTGCGATATTTTACATTTTTTCAATGTGAAAGAGAAAAACGGGTAGAACCCAATCAAAAAAAATGTGAGGTCGATACTCTTTCAGTTCGTGTTGCACAACAGTGGTTCGAGTGATTTTGCACTGGTTCTGATGCACCATACAGTGGTAGGCCTTTTGTCGAAAATGTCGATAAAATCATGGAAAATATTGAAATGGACCGTCATGTTAGCAGACGTAGCCCGGAAGCTGAACATCGATCGTAAAACCGTTTTGAACAATTAGAAAAAACTGGATACAAAAAGAATTTCGATATTTTGGTGCCACATGAGCTGACGTAAAAAAATATGATGGACCAAATTTCCATCTGCAAATGCTGCTGAATTGAAACAAAAGCGATCCGTTTCTGAAGTGGGTTGTGATTGTCGGTGAAAAGCCAACGAAGTAGCCCAGACCATGCCCAAGCTAGATTTGAAGGACATTAAGGTGTTGCTGTGTGTTTGGTGGAATTGGCAGGGAATAATATACAATAAGCTGCTTACCTATAGCAAAAAGCTCAATTCTACACTCTACTGTGAACAACTCGACGGTTTGAATCTGGCGATCAATAAAAAATTGGTGAATAGGAGAGAAATTGTGTTTCATCAAGACAACGCCAGGTCGCACACATCTTTGATGATGCACCAGAAGCTCTGGGAGCTTGCATGGGCATCCACCCTACATTCTGGACATATGTTAGGAAGAATTACTTAATGTCGATCCCAAATTTTACTCTGAGCCCAACAATTGACCTGCACGTATAAGAAGAATTGTATATATATAATATGAACTGCCGGTATCTAAAAAAACAATATTCGAAAAATGACTTGGTATCCCTGTTGATTGGAAGAATTTTTAGAAAGAGAGAAGCCCTGTTATGGTGTTTATATTAAATTAGCTCTAAGAAAAGAAATCAAAGCTACTTACAGCCCGACTTCGACTCCAACTCCGAGCTCAGTACTTAGCAACGACAACTTAAATTGTCAAGAATTACTCAATGTCGATCTTCAACTCTACTCTGAGCCCAAAAAGGTATTAAACTTTTAACTCCCCAACAAATCCCCAATGCTATTCTTTGTCGTTCATGAACTCGCTCACACTTAGTTACTTCAAGAATCTCCTCAAGAATTAGTGAAAAATGATAACAGCATTGGAACATGAGAAACACTACTCATACTATCAAAGCATTGCATAGAATTTACAATGGTGACTATTATTGATATAATAGAAATCAACGTTCAGTGTACCAATATCAGGGGGAATTATAGACTAATTCATAAAAAATTTGATTTTTTGGGGATGTTTCACTGTTGTTATCTATGTATATATCAAGCGATAGATCAAGACAGTTATAATGAAATTTACAATGCAAATATTGCTTTAAAATTCATTGAATAACTTTAACAGAGATATTAGATGCCTTTTATTTTAAGTTGTTTAACCTTCCGTTAGTAAACTCCGTTTTCTAACAAAGTTAATCACTTCGGTAAATAGTTAATCTTTCTTTGTATGATACACATTACACAGTCGATATGGAATCAAACTTTGACTTAATATGAAACTTTTCCGTATTATGTCATCCATTTTTCTCTCTTAAATATCTATTTAACTGCTAAAAATATATCCATGAGTCTAAGACTTGGAGAAAAATACATTTTCTCTAAAAAATCATCTCAATAAGATTAATTTGAGGTCTTAACAAAAAATCCTTACAAACATTTTGGCTACATAATGTATACTGACCTTTTGAATGGTAGTTTATTGATATCTATTTGCAAGTGTTATCTCTCTAAAATTTTATCAATATGCTAATAATTGAATGACGAACATATATATATATATAATAATGTTTAATGTTAAATAAAAGAGAATTATATGCCAAAGAACACTAAGATCTTGCTACACAAAAAATGCTAGCGCATAGCCGAAATTTCTTTGCTTGCTAAACGACTTCTAAATGCTTACTGAAATTATTGAATTGTCAATACAATAGTTGACAATAATTTTTTGATAAAAAAATCTATATTAATAGAGGAAATTTTATATGTATGTTTGATGGTCTGTCCAGACGTCATTTTTGAGTGTGTGCTTAACATCTTACAATTATGTAACGACTTGATATAATGTAATAATGTAGCAACGAGTGCATTTTTGTAGGTAAAGATCAGCACGTCATATTAAGAAAAAAAAGTGAGACATATATATCTATACCTATTATTAAAGCAATGATTTTCTGTATTTTGTCTGTTTGTCGACACCTCATAACTCCAAGCAATGCAGGGTACTCTTGTTAATAAATATTAGTTGCTTTAAAAAAAAAAGGATTATCGAATTAGAACGCATTGTTTTTATGAGGTTGTGTGTGATAAATAAAAGGTCATACCCTATTACATTAGTAGCAACACATACACCACACATGAAAAAATAAGGAAAAAGAACAACTTAAAAAGAAAACAAATTAATTAAATTCACCACACCTTAATTAAAAATTGCAAAGTAAACGATTATTCGTAGAAAAGATATTATCATAACAAAAAAATTGCACTTATTTTGACTAGACGTTGCAGGAGCATACTGAAAAGTGCTGGTGATAAAATTTTGTGTAAAGAGAATTAAAAACAGTTTATAAACATTTGAAATACAAAAACGCCCATTTAATTATTTGAAGTTATGAGCTTGATACCTAAACTTTTTGGTAGGATTGGAGCCGACATTTAAATTGATTGATAATAAATTCTTCAAGGAGTGACTGAAAGTGATTGATTGGTCCGATTTATGAATATTTTTATACATTGTGAATGTAGAATTCGACTGTTTTAGTGCTCCAAAAATTTACCTGGATTTTATTTATGAAATGACACAAATTCTGTATGAAATTTCCTTGATTATTATAATTAAAAATAACAATCCCATCAAACAACCACTCTGAGAACATAATACGCAGATTCAACTACTTTAAATCATACAAGTGTGTAGTGATGTTAACAAGCTAGGTTTCAACATGCTCAAACTTTCAACTTTGATAAATATTTATTCTATAGATACCTGAATTCAAGCAACTTAATATGTTAAACTAAGCTGAGTAAAATATTTTTAAATAAATGTATCCTTTTGCATCTTAATTGTATACTCTTTTTACTATATAAGTTTATTAATACTATTTCTACCTTTTTTAAAAGCATGTTTTGGATATGATAATTTTTTAGAATTAAATATCTTATTGATCATTTGTACAAAATTAAATTTAGTTATTTTTAATGGTAATCAATGATCTATAAAATCGATATTAATAAAGAAGTTTTTCTTTTTGTTGAGACCTCATTTTCGAGTGTGCAGTTAATACCTCAGACTGCAACGACTACTTGATTTTATAAATATCAAGGTCATATCAAGATCAGTATAAGTCTGTTATATCACATAAAGGTTTTAAACTAGAGCTAAAATTCTTGGGGATCTTAACTTATAGCACAAATTTGAATACATTGCCTTTATCGGACTCAAATATGTTTATGAAGCAAGCAATAAGATGGGATCTTCTCCTTTTCTTGATTTTTGTTCGAGATAGTTTGACACACCACATATGATAAAAGAGTAGTCTTATGTATGCGTAATTTGAAACTTAATATAAGATATTTAGAACCTCTCATGCAGTATATATGTATTTCATATAACTTTGAATTTTCTCTTCCTTAGACGGTAAAGTTAATTCTGACAAAAAAAGTAATACATATTTTCTCATAAATTTCTTTATAAATATATATCTTCAGTCTATTTTTATTTTTCCCTCAGACAAATACACACATTTATTAATGAGAAAAGATTTCGTATTAAAAGTACATTAACGAATATATGTTAGTACATTTTCATTCTCACATGGTATGTTTGAAGATGTAATCTTTAGTAATTTATTACTACTATATTCGTTCATTCTTCTATACTTTTTTCTACATACTCTAAAACAATAAATTTTTCTTGTATGTTTGTATTTATTAGGGATGTGAACAAGCCCAAGCATGAAATACCCAAACTCTAGCCAATACATAATCGCTATCATTTGAAGGCAGGAAGAGGAGCTGATTCTTCCTTTAAAATACTGGAAAAAGATACACGTTCCAAGATCTGAATGCTTCCCCAGGTCACTTACTTTATCTTTTAATGGAAATGAATAGGAATAGTTAAAGATAATGATGGGATGCGCCACAATCTTTCTCGTTAAGGGAACTTTTATTTGAACCCCTGAGATAATACAATTTCCTTTTCGTTGGTCACAATGGAACCAAGATACTTAGAGCAGAACCACCTGGAATCAATAAACACTATTTAGAAGAACTGGTTAATGCATGAAGTCATTATTAACCTAAACATTTACGAAGTTTGTCCGTGTATAATATTCATGAATATACATAATTCACCTCAAATATGTACTTGCATATTATGAATTCAAGTATTCCTTACATATGTTTTGCATTCCATTGATAATATATCAGTCCTTCTTTAAGTTTAGTACTATCACATGGTGCAGTGGGTAGGATCCAAATGTGTTTGAAGAGGATCATTGGATTTCTTTGAGGATAAACATAGATTATCCTGTGACAAACATTTTGAAGATCCAATATGCGCATCATAAACATGCTGCTCGTCATGCCAAATTTGAATTTTTGTCTACCCAATGATGGGTCTGAATAAAGGCTATTAGTCGAATCTCAGGATGCAAATTATCTTGCGTATTATTTTTTACGTGTTCATCTTCTTCTTCTTCAAAGACAACATAAACAACTACAAAACGGACCTCTGACGTCCCATTCAAGATACTTGCACCTGCAAGTATTGTTAAAAGGGTCAGTTTGTTTTTGGCTCGGGAGAAGTTTAAAACAGAACTCGGCATCCCATTGATAACAAACCTTTGCAAAACTTATCATTCTATCGGCTTTTGTCCATATGGACTACGATGCAATTTTCTTCATAATATCAATCAAATAAGACTTATAAACACACCCGGGAGGAAAAGTAACAATTATTTGCTTTCCATCCATCATTTCTTCTTCTTCTGAGGCTGTATCCTCTACGATTACCATCATCCCCTTCTTCTCCCTTTGAGCCAGTCTCTATTCTCTGCTTCAGACTCTTTCTTTTCTTCACCTACCACTTCTGGATGATCCTCTCCACTATTTCATGCTTTTAGGGAGGATAAATTAATCAGTGAAACAGAGTCGTCCAACAACCAACTTCTTCTCGACTCTACTATCATATTAAATCCCTACTCAATATTAATCCTTTTCAAATTAGAATCCCGCTATAATTTCCTGCGGCCAACCTTCTAGCACTTTCAAGTAATTATTAAGTAATTGGTTTTCATAATTTTTATTCAAATAAAATGTAGGTTGTGCACAAGTTTTGATGTCTGTACCTGTTTTAACTTGTACAAACAAATTGTACAGATGGCAACTTCTTCGTCATAAAATATATTATATAATCACTGCATTGGTCTGAATAGTTAACAAATATTAATTTATACTAACATTTCAATTTGATCTATTATGATTATTAACACTGTATATTTATGATTAATATTACGGGGGGGAAGGGGATTTTAACTTTATAATAGGCCACATAATACATAAATTTCAGTAATTTGTATTGAAATAGCCAAAAATTACACTGCAAATATATTTATCAGCCATGGAATATTCTTTTATTGCATTATCATCATCCCAAGTATTGTAAATCCTTTATTAAAATTATTTATCTTATTGTTCGTTAAAATATATGTACATATAAATCTTTTCTCTTCATTACCCAATTAATATATACAGTTGCTTTAAATTAAATTATCACTCAGGATATCGGAGGAGTTGTGAAGTATTCATGAATAGATATAATTCACCTCTTATATGTTTCGAGTTTTATTAATAAAATATAAGCCCTTCTTTATGTCTTGTCCAATCACAATCTGTCTATCTGTGTGAAGGACACATTTTTGAGTGTGTTCCGAATATCTTAGAACTTTGTGACTACATAGAAAGATTTGTTTATAATTGTCAACTCTGATGATGCTGAATATGGTAATAAAATATAATTTATTTAAACTCACAGCACGTTTGAACTCTTTCAAGCCTAATAAATGTGGATTTAAAATATTATGTTGGCTGATGATGAGTGAATTATGTATGACTTCATACCTTATACTGGAAAAATTATACCCGTTGAAGATGCAAGCGTCCCGAATCTCTCAGCTAGCTCCAACTCATTTTTACATCTGGCTCAGAATATAGAGCCAGACAAAAATAATCTTTTATTTTTCAACAGTTGGTTCTCATTCATTTTTTTACATCTTTATTTCAACATTTAGCATCCAGACGAATTTAGTGTTGTGGAACTTAAAAATATCTCGTTTTATAAATAATAAAAGGTTAATAACATATTTATACTAATTGAAGCACAGCGCCATATCAATAAGATGAGCCATTACGAAGCTATAGTCTAAAGAATACAAACAATTACATTTTTGCGCCTTTTTTTAAAACCACTCATAATAAATTTTCAAGGCCATGAAGCAGGTATAGCTGCAGTGCAAAATCAAAATGACTGGTATATTTTGTTTTTATAGAACTTGGAGAATGGAAAAAAGTGAAATATTAATAGGTTTGAAAAAAAAGTTAAAATTTGAACAGGTCTTCCGAAAAGTATTATTAATGTTTTTTGTACTTATCAAATTGAAATTTTAATGAATTCAGCTAATTATTTAATATTTGAAGAATAACTTATAATGTTTAAATTTTCAAAATTTAATTCTTAAATAAGCATAGTAATAAAAAATTTAATCAATTATTTTATTAAAAATAACCATTTGAATTAATGAATCATAAAATAATAATAAATATAAGTTATTTAATAGGCAGATGAGAAATATATTTATTGATGAAGATTGTTTGTAATTTGAGCACTTAAAAAAAAAATTGAAAATTAAAACCCTGAAAATTTGAACAATGTTTGAAGGAGAGCAGCTTAGCTTTCATGACTTTTCATTAGATCAGCTACAATCAGCTGTGACAAAGGAGGATGGGGAAAAGGATATAATCTAGATATTGGGAAAAATTACCGGGATGTCGTTCCTCAATTATTCTATGCGTAAGGTTGATAATTTTGTAAAGATACAAAAACGTGCGAGGAGAAGGGAATAAACATTGATTAAATGATAAACATCCTCTATCAAGAACGTTATCCATTCCTGGCTTTAATATTCAATATTAATATAATGTTAGAGACTGATTGTCGATAGAGAACTGAATAAAATCCCTAAAATAATGTCTTTTTCTGTCTGAATTTCTGGAAATGGAGGCCCAGGAATTTGGAAATACTACATAGTCAATAAATATTACTTTTTTATGACTTAAGGATTAGCTATGTTCATAAGCTCCAAGAAATGGTGTTTAAAAAACTCATAAAAGGCAAAAACAACTGCTTAAATGATAGCAACAACGGGGGTAGTTGCATTGGGCGTATCATTAACATTAGCAATTGTGTGTATCGTTCATGATAAAAATATTTTTGATGCTCTTAATAAGGAGTAATATCGCCGGACATTACTACATAATTAGCTTTTGCTTAAAATCTTTAATTCAAACATTTTTTTTTATTAGTATATTTATTGTCTAATTTTATGACTTTGACATTTTTTTAATTATTTAGATCTCATCGATGGAGATATATCTATCCTGTGTACAATTGCATATAGCAACTTCCACATGAAGAAAAAGGGGTATCTTTTTGATCAAACTCCACGTCTGGCTTGTGTTTTGCAACCTAAAGTTATGACATATTTAACTGAATTCCGTTGTCAGAACAATAAAACATTACTTGGATCAATCTATTATTTCAATATTCTCTATTTATAATTTATTGTTATTATTAGTTAGATGATTCTAATTGTTTAATTTTGTATATATTTAACATAAATGTATGATGGTATATTTTATAGTATGTAGATTATATTTAATTCAAGCCTTCTTTTTTAAACTTGGAACTTCAAATATAATTAGAAATACTCTACCTTGTTGTTTCATTAGTTATGATTCTGAGAATAGGGTTCATAATGAATTACAATTCCATGGAGTGTGACGTTTTCAAATCTACTGTAACGGATAAAAAACGTCTAAGTCAATTATACGTAGTATATCTTCATTAAACATTTTGCTAATAAATACTTTCGTTATACCTTCAAAAATCATAATAAAGTAGGCAGCTGATAATCACATCAGTATTGTAAACAATGATACCATAAGTCTTTCTCCCCCCTCCCTTTCTTTTTGCACGCGTTTTTCTCTACAGGATTATCAACTTTGACTATGAGTCCAACAAAACTTCCAATTTTAAATCCGCAACAAATAATCAAGATCCCTTTCCTGCTTTTATAAGCACCCGCAAATGTTCAATCAGGTTTGAATATAATTGAATGTGTTAGGAAAGAAAGTTCATAACTCAGGAGTTAAATAATTATGACAACAGCTATGAAAAATAAAATAAATTCTTTGGATTACTAATTCCACAAAAACGGGCTAGCTAAAAAAAAACATGATTTACATCCTTAAAAATATTTATTCCCTCTTAGTTATGTTGTAATTGTTGATTTTTTGCCTGTTTGCTCTTTCCTGCAAGTATTTTCGATCAAACTATTCTTGTATATTTTCGTGTTCTAGAGTCAAAAATAAATTTCCACATAATGAACAATGTGGTTTCTCCTTTTTAATATAATAACAACTCTAGTTTAAACCAAAAGTAGTGTACCTTAAGTGTTTTTGAGAAATTTAACAAATCACTATTTGAATAATGTTTCTGTGTTTTGATTATTCCAGTTCAAGTAGATGGATCCAGTTTATTAAGGGAAATAAGATTTATGATATATGTATTATGAACATTGCACATATCTTGCAAAAAATATTCTAATTTTCATTATGATACAATATAATACAGTCATACGAGTATTCTATTTTTGCTTAGTTATACAATTTATTTTATTACAGGGTGATCTTATCTAAGTAGTACAAATTTTATTATTTTCAATCCGGAATGACATTGGTGCAAAATCACGGAGGAGGATAACAATAAATATCATTTCTGAACGGAGCAATCTAAGAGAGTTGAAAAGAGCAAAGAAATTTTTTTCTTTGCCAATGCATTAGTTAAAGGTAACTATGTAATAAATATTAATAAAGTTGTTAATTTAGTTTCAAGGTTCGCCAATGCCGATCTACTAAGTAATGTCAAACGATTTGATAAAGTAAAGTAAACTGTTCTCGGCCTGCCTTACCTCGATATAATAAGCAAATATAACAAGTATATGGGAGGATTTGATCAGGTGGATCACCTACGCTGTATATAATTTATACTAAAGCAAGGAAAGTCTACCATAAGCTAATGTATCATTTCATTGATATGGTTATAGTTAATTCCTGGTTGCTAATAGATGCAATGCTGATTCGCTAGAAGTAAAAAAGAAAGATGTTATATTTTGGGGGCCTTTCAACTTTCTTTTGCCTATGGTGTGATCATGGTTGGAAAATCATGCCAGTCAATCCCCAAAACTCAAGGCATATATAAGGGGAGAAAAGATGTGGAAGCCTTTAAAAGAAATTTGATTAGATAATGTGGATCACCCGCCTGGAATGGATCAAAAACGCAACCAATATAAAAAAAAATCAATGAATTAAATAGAGTTATTTGAATTTGACGTCCGGGTGGACAAATGTTCCATTATACCTATTCAAAAATATATTTTTTTGATTTTTTATCTGTTTCTGCATTCTCCCCATGCTTTAAGATATAAGTAGCTTGAAAATTATTTTTTTAGGGATCTAAGTATGTCTTATATCTTATCTCATTGGCCTTAAAGTTTGTCCGAAATGTCATCTTTGATGATTTTGTGTAGTTTTTGGACAAAAAGTGTAGATAAGGCACATAATTGAATGGCAAAAAAAACATTAAGCTAAAATGTATCCCTTTCTGAATAATACATTGAATATATTTTATTATCTAATTATCAAGATTAGCCAGTACAATGAAGGTAAAGATCTTCGTGCGCGGACCGCTGTACCAAAATCGTATACTCAAATCTATTTATGTTACTTTCTCTTATACTTACTCATTTTTCTTGGAAAAATATATAAATATTTTCCATAGATTATGTATTTACCTCAATATCTTATTTGCGCATAGTTTTTCTCACTGACAGGCTTAGAATAGGCAAACCTAAATCTTAGATTATAGCTGAAAAAATAAAATAAATAATCTTACTGGTCCAGAACCCCAACTTTTTACAAAGCCATACTGAATATAAGGTCAGATTGCCTTCAAGAGCCTGTTGCATCATGTCCAGGAATTGAAAACTACATCAAAGCAAATAATAATCATATATGTAATATTCGGGTATTGCATGGAGAGAAATAAAAATCATGACTGACTATGCGAACATAATAACTAATAATCTCAAGTAAAGAGAGTAATTCCTTCAAGTCGTAGAATATAATAGGTGATCATTTGATTCTTCGTAAAAGAATGTCTTCAATAAATAAATGGATAATAGAAATAATCTTTTTTTTTTGTGATTTTTATTTATAGAACTCTAATATAAAATGTTATCATTCTGATTTTCAAACTGGGATTAGAAAAATTGATCTTAAATAAAAAATTGAGGAAAGTCTAAAATATTTACATATCTTTTTCCGTAAAAAATTACTAAATATAAGAGAAAAAGGCATTTTCGAAAACTTTAAGGGCGATGAGGGGGATATAAGATACTTAGATCCCTAAAAATGATTTTTGAGCTTCTCACATCATGGGAAAAATGAGGGAAACATATCAAAAAAAGTATATTTTTGCATAGGTCTGATGTCTCTTTGTATATTTCCTTCTACCCCTCCACCTTAACACAGCTGCTTGTAGTGGATCCATTGAAATCTCATGACAACTAAACTTTTGTCAGGGTTACTAGGTTGATTTTTGGTTATTTTTTTAACATGCCAAATATACATTATCAATATTGAGAATGAACTCTGTCAGCAGATATATCGTCTATCAAAGTTGTCAACATTCATATACTTTTCTTATTGATTGATACTCACGAGTATTTAATCAAATTTCATATCAACTCTTAATTCATATAACGTTTGCTCATAAGTAAAATTATATGTGAATATATTCATTACAACTCACTATTTACCATATTTATTAATGAATGATAGTGATGAGATTTGAGGTGTTTGAGTCTTGATCGGATTTTGAGTTATTTTTCTTTCTAAAAAAAAAGAAAAGCTTACATATTTTTTTTTATCAAGATAAAATATTCAATTTTGAAATAACTATTTTATATATTTTGAATTAGAGGTTTTAAAAATTATTTTATGTTGCTTTTCTGAGAATAAATAATGGAGTGGCGTAACTCAATGGACATGCACTTGCAAGAAAAAAAATGAATTCCATTAGATCAATGAAAGGAACATTAAGCAAATACATATGTATTTTTTGAAAAACTTTTTAAACTCTTTCTAGCAAGCTTTCTGTTTCAAAGAAGAAAGAGATTTATAAGGAAGATAAACTTGACAAGCCTTGGTAATGAATAAATATTATGTTAGATTTTTACCTAATGTAACAGGGGAACAAACTTCATGTTTTAATCTTTTTAAAGAAGTGTATTATTTATAACATATCGAAAAACTGCTAATTGACCTTTATAACTTAAATATATTGGGTGATTTTTAAAATAAAATATTTTTTTAGAATATCTAAGTGATATAGTTATACTATTCTGCCTTGAATAATTCAAATAAAATAAAAAAACCATAAGAAATTATTTTAGTTATTATGAATTTGGAGCAAATCCTTTGTAAATACAAAAAAAAAAAAATAGAAATATCAAAGAATTGATCAATTCTTTGGAAGTTTAATAACTTCTTCACCTTTGACAGCAATTGTAAATACCATTGTGTGTCGTTAACTGAAAAAACACTATTTCATTAAAGTTAAAAATAAAGTACCTCAAAAAACAAACTCGGAAGTTGTTTAAGTTTGTTTTCATGAAAAATAAATCGGAAAATCCCACAAACATACTTTAAATGTGACCTTTCCACTTGTTTCATTTCAAAATTAGAATGGGCACTCTGTAGATCGCAAACCCTTCTCTAAAAATTAAGAATTATTTGAGTTATATATTTCAATTTGTTCAAAAATTATGGTTGATTTTACGTTTTTAATGTTTTATGTGACCTTTGAACTATACATCTTAAAATTTAATGACCTGTTACTGCTAATACAAATAACCTTCCTACTAAATATCATCAAAACCCAGATGTAACTTTGTACGTAATCCTGTGTATAAACTAACAAACAAAGTGGAAAATAGTGATCACTCTAATATACATTCTAACATAGGTTTATGTAAATAATATATAGTAGTTTCACAAATTTATCTAATTTAAATATATATATATTTATATCATATGAAAGAATTAAAACCTTAAAAAAGTAATATGATAATACGATAAAATTATTGGTTTATTAGATCTATCATCTGCCTTTACAAAATAAATTTTTTTAAGTAAATCTTATTTCTTCATTAGATATCCAAGTCTCCATCTCTCTCTATATATAATTTCATTATGAATACAAATTTTAAGTGCGATTTTTTTTTTTTTGCATATGTAAAAGGTATATTTTTATATATTTCACACGTAATAAATTTAAATTAAAAGAATAACCTAACTTTTACGAGAGTCTCTTATTTCTTACTCAAATGTTTGTTTCATTTTAGTGAAAGAGTTGAAACTCAGAATAATGAGAGAGTGTATTTTTCTTCTCATTCCTAATTAGATTAAAATTGTAGCCTGCTATATATTCTTAATGAAATTGTCTTTAAGGCGGTATATTTAATAGGCTTAATTGTAGGGTTACAATACGACGTAAGAAGAGGCATGCATCGGAAAGCTTAATCAAAATAGCTTTAATATGTATTACACAGTTTACCATTAACACACGTAAACAATGTGAAAAGATAACTTTTATTTAATTTATACTAATTTGCATCGATATATGGATCGAACACAGAAAATTCTCCTTCATCTCCACGTCTAAAATGTACAAAAGTACAAATATAAAGTCTCCAGGCTTTTTCTGTTTATGAAAATCATTATCTTTCTTGAAGATATACATAAATAGAAGGAAGTTATGGATTAGAAATTTATTATTTATATATAATACGTATATTAGACCCGTTCAAATTTAAACTTTTTTTATAGTTCAGCGACACTTTTTTTTCAATCAGGACAGAGCTCCATGTCATCTAACTACTTAGACACATGCCTTCCTGAGAGACAACTTTCCAGACTTTTGAAAGATGGAAAATAATCAAATGCTTACCACTAGACAAGATAAGCCTGAAAATATAACTGACTAATTATAAACAGGGAAACTATCCTCCATGACGCCCACAGTGCTTGATTTAACAGAAAAAACGGCCAAACCCCTAAATATTGATATTTTTTCTTAAAAATTTTTTTGCTTTTACATATATCATATAAAAATGTGTCTATATTTTGTTGTTCAGGCATTAAAAAACAATTTAATGAATATTAAATTGTTTTTTTATGACTTAAATAACGAGTATATTATACGTATGTAATATACCTATTATTAAATCTAATAGATGTAAAGTTTAAAGGCTATTCAAAACTTTATATACAATTTTAAATAAAAATATGCCAATGCATTAGTGAAACGTAAATATGTAAACTGACTTTTCGTATTATATTGTAAATATAAATAAAATATATTCATTTTTTGTTTTTGTAAATTTTTTTTTTTATTTGTGAAGAGTATACCATAAAAAAATCTGCAAAAATAAGGATTTTGCTTGAAAGTATACTGCAAAAGTGGAGTTGGAACAAGCAATGATGTCAACACTGCACAAAGAGCCTCTCAAAGAATTTTACTAAATTTCCAGAAATTAATTTAGTTGACCTTAAATTTCTTTATGGTATTTACATTATTCTTCAAGAAATATCTGCAAACACTCCTATTAATGTGAATAAATTTGATGATTATATTTCAAAACTGACAAAATTTATGTTGATCTATATAATTCTTACATGATGTCTCCCTCTATCCATAAATACTTGAATTAATGGAACACAAGTTATTGTTTTACCAATTGGGCTATATCCTGAAGAAGCTGGAAAAACAATAAATGAAGAAATCGAATATGCCAGACTTAGTCACTCATGAAAATAATCAAGAATTAACTCCTTCATAGATCAAATTCAACATCTTCTGATACCCCTTAATACCCCATCTTAGCAAATTTAATTATAATAGAAATATACAAGAGTTATCCGTGGTTGCTAAATTGTATATTGATTTAGTGAATGATGAATCTGATGACGATTAGATTAAATGTTTTATACACTTTTATATTAAATAAATTATTTCGTTTGTTTGTCCTATATAAATAAATAAATTACATTTTAATTATTTTCATAAATGTTGAAATAAATCATTTAAATATCATATGAAATCAGTAAGAGTTAATATTTTTTTAACAAATAAGTTATGTAAAACTTAAATTTAAACTGGAATGGTAAAAATCAATATATAAAATCATTTTATATAATTTACACCACTTGTTTGGAGAGTTTGTTTGGAGAGTTTGGAGAGTGGGATTTGGATGGGACCGGAATAGACTGTAACTTGTACAATTACTTGTACAAGTTACAACTCTGATACAATTTTATCTTACCATACTTGAAAATGTGTGCATTTTTACACCTTTAATTTTGACAAATACTCGGCTACAATAATCAATTTCCTAAATTGAAATAGTGATGTTCACACAAAATTTGTTGGTGAATGCCTTCAAGATGGCAGAACTTTAGAATGATGACCTCATTTTGGGGAAAAGATTCAAATATCCAACAATTTCCTAATGTTCATCAAAATATCAGGAAAAATATTTATTTATACCACCAGCTGTTTTATCATATTATTATAAAAAGGTAGCTGTCCCGTCTATGTACCATTAAGGCGTGTAATAGTAAAATCTAACCTACTGAGGATCTCCGTTACGTAGTACTCGGTCGTGACAGTTTGGAAGATTTGAAACTGCCTGGTGGCTGATAACGGCCCAAATCTGAATTTTCAGAGGAAATTTCACAGTTAGAGTGGGTTCCACATCTCCCTTATCTCTTGCCCAACCCCGATCTGTTTTGGGATTTGGGACATGAAATAGCTAAAATGGACTTTCATCACTGAAGAGAATACATTTCCAGTCATCTGCAGTCCAGTGTTTCTGCTCACGACAGAATTGAAGCTGGCCTTCCTTTGGTTTTCTGAAAGTTTGGGGGTGCAAACGAGGTTTGTATGGCAAAGCATTCAGGTAGTTGTGACAGATGATTTGAATATTACATAGCCATTTGAAGTCAATCTTGCTGCAAGTTTCCATGTGGATTGGCTCTTTTTGGTCAAAGATTTTGAAATCACCAGTTTTGGAACTTTGCTAATTTTTTTCTTCCTTCCTGGACCCTTCTGATTTGCAAGGGGTTGTCCATCCTTCCTTTTCTTACACTAATTCTCAATGGTTCTGAGAGGAATCTGTAACCTTTGAACAACGTCTCTCTGGCTTGATCCCCCCTCTATCATGCCAACAACCTTGGCCCTGGTCTCCAAGGAGTGTGTCTCTCACCATTTTGGATATCAAATTTCAACTAACATCCTGTGGTATTTTCTGAGCCCTTTTATACTGATGTATGATGCAATCATCAAAATTATTATATCAGAAAAATTCAATATTGTCTTATGATTGTATCAGCCAAATTTCATTTTATTCCCACCAATCCCCCACATAAAACAGATATTTTTAATACCACCATCAATTTTTGGGAATACTGTATACCAAACTTCATCAAATTTTTAAGCGAGTAAAGTTGCCTTTTTTTCTCAGGAAAAATAGACATTAAACGATTTTATATTTCCTATGTAAGTGAATGCTTGTCTATTAGACACCTTCTACAATCAAGAAACTAATGAACATATTGATATTTAACAAATGTTTACATCATTATACATTATATATGCATGGATAAATGCATGAATATCGTACAAAGTTGCGATTTGCATAAATTATATATTAATACTAACAGCATAAATGAAGTTGTCCAATTTAGAAAAAGAGTACTAATATGAATATATTTATATAAATATTAAAATTTGACATTTTACATTATGTTTGACAATTCAATTTTAAATCTTGAATGACTTGAAAAAGTTTTTCTTTTTTCTGGTAGTCAGTGTTGCGCTAACTGGAATGGAGTTGAGTTGTTAAGGACCGACTTGTGTTGATGAATGACAAAAATAAAAAGGAGACAAATTTAGCAGCTATGCAGGGCCAGTGCCCATATACTATTTCGGCGATTTATAACTTTTGCTTATTCGGAGCACTAATGAGGTAATATTTTTTAGCAACTGTGAGATTCAGATTTGTTACATAACCGTGATATATGTCTAAATAGTCTGTGTCCTCATAGATTAAAATAACCTTATTTAAATGATTTTCTAAAAATCCATCATTTTGATTACATTTGTATTCTTCAATGAGGAAATATCGTCAACTTCTATCGAGAAATTATTCTGATTAATCCTTTGAGTTTGCTGCAAATGCACTTAAACTAGCAAAAAATTATAATCATAATGAAAAAAATAATGAATTTAGAGATTTTATTTGAAAAGGGGCCATATTTAGGTCAAATAAAGTTTCAAACATAAAAAGAACCTTTGATATCTCAACTCATCCCAGAAATTTGAATGTAAATTAAATGCCTATATATAAATTCGTATTTTTCATTTTTTGATTGATTTTTGTTAATTTTTAATTTTTTTATTGATTCACCATGAATGTGAAGAGCAAACATAAAATAAGTTTTAATTTTTTCCCAAAAATTTCCTAGACTCATCTATTAATGCTTTTTTTTAATCCCTTAATTGTTTGTGTTCTGAACAGGTTTTGGGTTTTGGTCAAAATTAGATTAATATATCATCTTGAAGGCAACATCAATGAAACATTGGCTCTAATTTTAATTGGACTGTAAAAAAATTAAATATGATAAAAGTAATTGACGTTTGATTTTTTTATTTATAAATATTAAAACTTTAATTATATTAGTTTTCTCATGAATTCAGAACTATCTTTTAAAGGAGTGGTTGTGGCAATTCTTATTATCTAATCTAAATTATCATGTGTGACAATTTTTTTTTTTTTTGAGAAAACAGACTCGCATCCTTATTAAATATAATCGTAAATATATTAACAAATTAGGAAATATTGAAATCGGAGGTTGGATGAATTTTATTAATGATTAATTTAGCTTGAAGATTATGTTGGTTGATTGGTTATGTGTGAAGTAAACGGAAGATATTACGTCGCACCACTAGAAACAATTGATAACTATTGATTCATTATCTTCTGAGTTCGTTGGATGGTGCTTGTCAGTCTTGACATAAACTCTTCCTTTAGACTAATTACACATATAGCAAATGCATTAATATTAATTAATTTTCGTTGTCCATATGAAATTTGCTCGCAGGCAAAACTTGGTCAGCGGGTAGCCTGATGAGAATCCCTGAACTAGATGGAGTTGCACCAATTAAGTTTTAGTGAACAGTTATAGTTTTACATAAGGGCATGACTATGCTTAAAAAACCGTACATTTTTACCGGATGTCTCAGATGTACTAAGTTGCTGTAGTAAACAAACAAGTATAAAAAATTACTAATAGACGCAAGGTGGTGTTACTATTCTAAGGCATGTAGACTATTAAAGAATAGATAACAGTCATGCCACATTACTGCGTATGACTAACTAATGGTCTTTAAAGTCAATATACATAACATTACTGTGAATCAAACAAATATTCATTGAGTGTAACTGATCTACGTAGCTCTTTAATTTTTATTCAAATCTAACCTTTTATGTCTACAATTTCGTGAAATATTTCTGATTTTTTTAAAGAAAACAAGTAAATCAAATTATTTATATAAATTTCATATATTCTTTCTCCATTTGTGCTAAGTCAGCACAAAAATATCTTTAACAAAAAAACAAGAAAAGTAGAAAATATCAATTTATTTTTTATTTCATAGGTATGTACATACAGGCTAATATTTTATAGACAAGTTGAGTCAATTATAGGAGCTTATATTTGTATATTTTGCCCATGCACATTGAAAATCATATCAATTGCTTTATTAATCGTTTAAAACTGTATTTCGAGTTAGTAAGTTAACAAAGCCCATTAAATACTGTTTTAAAATTAAACTTAGTTCCTGCGAATTCATAATCTAAAATAAATGTTGGAATAAAAAAATTGTTAGATTATTTCTTAATACATTGATTATTATCAAAAATGACATTTTTGATAAAGAATAAGACGTTTTGTTCTTTCAGTATTCCTTATATGTATTAATGTACTTCATAGGAAAATATTGAAATAATATAGTCTAAGGTTAACATTACGAAATATTTACATCCATTAAAGGCCTTTTATATGGAAATGATGATACAATTTTAACAACAGGTACGTCAAATGAAATTCTGACGGCCGTAAAAATTGTTACTGATCTCTTGTCAGAATTCCGGAAAATCTTGAGATTAAAAATTAATAAATATATTAGATATTTGAAAAAAAAAAGAATAAGATATCTCCAACTCTTACTTTTTCTTATTAATAATTGTGGTAATGAAATAATAAAGAAAACAACGACAACATTCTTTGAAACCTCGAGAATTAATTCTGGATGGAGTTAATGACTCCAAAACTAAAGAAATTCCATTAAAAAAATTGGTACACTTTATACAACTAGGCTCTGACCTCAGGCAATCTAATGAAAATATTTGTTGACAACATTAAATGTCAAATTAATGTTAAAAAGTATATTTTACCCAAAATAGTTGCCATCGACCACAACAATGGGATCCGATATCTTGCCGAAAACTCTGCAGTACTTCTTGATGTACTCCTCAGATATGTTAGTCCAGAGTTATTTAGTTCGTCAATATTGAGGTGGTGAATGTGGAAAGCTTTGGTCTCAATATGTCCCTAAAATGTATACTCCAAAGAGATTGTATCTAGCGAGTATAGTGGCCGCGAATTCTTTGCCTAGAAGTCCAGAAATTTCCTGTTTTATCTTTAAAAGCTTTAGGCCTTGTTAAAGATGGCATTACTTAATTTTTTCACTTTGAAAATGCCTTTACAGACCAACCACGCTCCTGTACTCCAAGTTCGGCTTCTGTCTCCTGCAAGGTGGATCTGGCAACACCCAAATTCTTTGCATGAGAGCACAAGGACTATAAAGCATTATGCGACACAATCTACTTCACCTTCTCACCTGCTTCTGTCACTTCCGGGCTTCCCTTCAACTCCATATCTGCCTTTGACATTGTAAAAATCTGCGCCTAGATACGCACAAGAACCTGAAGATCTTTGTTGGCTATTTTTCTAGGTCTAAAAGTGCGCATACCTGAACTCTAGTATCACGTTCGGACGCCATCTTGTGTAAGATGAGTTAAATTTTTTAGTTATTCACTTTGCCAGCTTGTTTGTTTGCAAGTTGTTTAGTTTTTTTAGTTTTTTTTATCGTAAAATTATTTTTCTCCCTTACAAACTCTCATAACTTCATTTATTAAATGTGCTATCTTTTTCACCCACCCCTTTTATAATAAATTAAGAATTTACTTTCATAGATGATGAAGCATTGTCTATCTCTAGGGTGAATAAATACCCCCGGGGAAGTGACGCGGAGATAAAAATATAACCTGAGCAAACATCTAAATACTTTGTTCATCCATCTAAATACAATGTTCACAAAAGACGAAAGGAAATTTATATTTTTCCTCCAAAAATCATGGCTTTCCTTCAAATATTGATTTGGTATCTAGCATTATAGCATGTACACAAATTTGTTACAGGTAGATGTTAGATCAGCAGAATGACATGAAATATCATGTGAAGTCATTCTTCATAATTATTTATATATCTCTATATTGAAATAAATTATTCAAAACTAAATTTACATTTGATTAGCCATGATATTTTATGTTAACTACAACTTGGGGTGTTACAAAATAAAATTTGCACGCTTTTAAAATAAAAACAACTAAATGTAAAACAACTTAATTTTATTTAAAATTATGTTTCTCCTAAATCTTAAGTATGCGTCCCAAATTGTCCATAGAAATAGACTACACTAAATGGCGTCATTATACAGGACTCGAAGATGAAATCTGCAACCTCTCACGTATTTACAAAAAAAAATTAAAAAAAATAAAACCCTTAATTTTTAATATTTTTATTTGAAGTAAAAAACAAAGTCATTCAAGTTCATGTGTCTTGCAGATTACTTTATATAATTACTTTTAGCCTCAATATGGCTTCTGAGGGGAAGCAGGCCTTGATGAAGAAGTCCCTGGGGATGGATGAGAAGTGTTCCTTGATGGAAGCCACAAGACTTGCCTTAGTTATGTGGGAACGTCTATTAGTGTGTGTCTCAGGGTAACATCAGACAAAATAATCCGTTCAATTAAAATTTCGTCTGCTGAGGGTCTCTGGTCCTTTGTCACCAGGTCTTCACAGTTCTCAGTGACTTCAAAATAGTCCTATGGAAGTTCTTCAAATCTTCCAGTTTCTTCCTTGCTTTCTTGGATGTAACACATTGTCAGGACAGTGGTGATACAGATGCCACAATTGTTGATTTGTTCTACATTATTAATTAGATATATAACTAAGGCAAATCTCCATTCCTCCTCTGTGAACTGAATCTATGACAGCTTTGAGGATAATTCTACCATTGTGATGAAATTCTCTATATATTATACAGGATTTAAAAAATTAATGACGTTAGGACGACATTTGGTTCCAGGGCGACCCAAACAGGGCATGGATATCATATTGGGGATATTTTGATATCAGCTAGTGACGTCATCATTCATCAATTTTAACCTACAAGGATTCAATGTTTATAAGAATAATAATTACAACAATTATGCCTGAAATAAGAACTTTTTTTGGCTTATGTTCCACTCTTTCCTCTTCAAAAGCAAATATCATTAACAATTATTCTGGGATATATTTTATAATGGCCTGGTAATCTCCACCGGGTTGTTACACCGCGCGACAAATTTCAATTATTTCTTTTTTCTTGGTTAGCTCATAATACTTATTTGTTTTTATTACCTTATGATTGAATAATTGTAATTGTTACTACTAATCTTCTTGGATTTATCTGCAAACCCTATATAACTCCTTAGAATTATTTCATCATAATATAGGATGTTTGTTGCTGTTACATACTCCTTTACAAGTAAAAATATATCGCTTGAGAAAAATAATAATTAATTATAGCAATTGATAATCCTACCGAAGAGAGTGAAAAATAACTAACAGAAGCAATTGATATTTAACAAATCGAAGAATAAGTAATAATAATTTATATATCTACCTGTGTGATTAAGAATTTTATTGCTAAAGCTGCTCCGATAGCTGAAAAAACAACTATAAATTTGATAAAGCCCTTTAAAAAATCAATAAATTAGGCGTTTATAAGTAAACAATATATTTGTTGAAGACGAATTCTTAACACGTCGTTAACTTTATTGCGACAAAGCACAAAAGAAACAGAAAAAAGGGTCAAAATCTTCTGAAAGTTAGGAAATATCTCAATCACATCATCTGCTATTTATCTCTTAAGTACTCCCAAACTATAATTGCCATGATATTTTTCTACAGTTTTTTAAATGAATTACATAGTATTTTATTCGATACTGTATTATAATATTGGTTAAAAATATTTTATTTAAAGTGTAGATATACATTAGTATTGTATATGGTAGCCAAATACATATAAATACGACAAACGATCAATAGTAAATTGTAATTTTGTCCTTTTGAAAACGGAGAATTAACAAAATATAACTTATTTCTTCGTTTTTTTATCAAAAAGAATAAATTATTAATGATCCATGACAAATCAAGTGGTACAAGTGAATCGACAGCTGACAACAAATTACATATTGTATATGTTAGGGAGGTGACACCGTGTTAAAAGTTTGCTCTTAACACAATATAAATGGGAATATTTACTAGCGTGAGTATTTAGTATTACATTGAGTTATAAACATCAATTAATGATTGGTTATAGGGGATGACCGTTGTTTACTTATATTTGTTTGTAAACAAAGCCACAGAGAGTGACGCCATCTTGTGGCAAAATAATACAACTAATGAATGATTACATTATTTAATAAAAAATAACATGTACGTATTTTTCTTTCAAAGATGTCGTTTTCAACATTTTTCTGAGCATGCACCATTTTTTACAAGTTGCATCTTGTACACCAACATATATATTTAAAATTATATGCAGAGATTCTATAAAGGCGAGGATCTATGACACTTGCCCACAAGGCTCCCTTAAAGTCGGTCCTGTGTTTTAGAGGGAGGCTGATGATTAATTTCGAATATAATAATATTTTGATTATATTTTTATTCAGGGCCATATCATTTATTTTATGTGGCTGTTACTTGGTCCAAATTGTATAAATTTAATGAGCCTATTAGCTAAATATATATAGTTTTCTGTCATTTTGATATTTTTTTTTTGTAAAATGGCATGGAAAACTGCAAAAAAAAGAAAGCAATTTATTATATATATGCTACATAATATTATTATATATTGTTCTATTTTATTATCATGATCTCATATTCTAATCTCTGAGGACCACAGAACACAATATATGTATATATACATACATTAGACTGGTTCTTAAAATACACTTTTCTCGAAATATTGGAGGGACATTGTCCAAAAATGTTCCTTTTTGATAAAAAATGAAGGATATAAAGTTACAACCACCCAAATCAATGAGTAAAGTTTTCACATTATCATTGAAGTTTTCAAATTTCAAAATTTATTAAAAGAAATTGCATTTGTATCTTAAAAAAGGCAAAATAGAACAGTTTGTACAAAATATATATTTAATGTTAATAAACAATATTTCAAATTTTTTTATATAATTTTCCCTTAAAATGATTTTACTGAACATAAGGAACACTTTTTTGATATTTTATGTATATGTTAAATGTGTGCGCATCTATGAAATATTTATTGAATTGACAGAAGTCAAAATAAAGTAATTTGTATAAAATAACTATTTTAGAAAAAAAGAAATATCAAGAATCTTTCAAATAACTTTTTCCTAAAATCATTATTTCTTATAAAAAATGACAAATTATATGTTTTTATGCTGCAAATATTGCATCATTACTGTGAAAGTCAAAATAGAATATTTTATTTTAGAAAAATAAACAATCTTTAAAAAGTTTTTCTTATTTTTCTCCTTAAACGAGTATTTCATATACAAAAAGACGCAGAGAATGTTTTTGTACTGCATATAAGCACACATTTTTTGGTATTATGTATTGAACATAAAATTTTAACTGTATGTGCTTCCTCTAAATATTTTCTAATTTGGCTAAGATCAAATTAGAGTAACTCCTATAAAAAAAAGACTATTTTTGATAAACAAACAATATTTCAATTGTTAATGTTATAAAATAAATTTCTCTTAAAATACTATTTTATTTAGAAAAAATGACACCTAAAATATTATTGACCTACGTCTAGCGTCAAACTTTTTTGTATCGTATCTATAATATAAGATCTTAACAGTGTGCAAAATCTCTAAATATTAAAGAAACTTACTGGAGTCTGATAAGTTAGTTTTGAAGTAATTAAGTATTTTAAGAGCCAGTATAATATACATATATTTATTTATGTATGAAGGGAAAAAACTTATATTTTTCTTGTATGTGACAAGATTTGATTTATATTACAAAAAAAAAATGAAGTTTTTCTTCCTTCTCTATTTTTTACTTTATTCTAAATAAATGTATTTTCTTGAAGAAGTAGAAGAATATGCAATTTACTTTTTTTTTTTCCCTTACTTTTATTATTATTATTCAACCAACAAGAATTTCAATTAATAAGACATAATAAAAAAACTTTCTCTCAGTATTTTGTTATAATATATACATATATATAGTTTTCTTTTCTTGTGTATATATAAAAGAAAAAAAAAAGATTTTACTTAAATAACAAGCGTTTAATATGTCATTTACAGATGGGGTTAAATTTTCTGGTTAGTTTAAATAAATTCATTTTTTATATTTTATTTATATGTTCTATGTAGTGCGTCAACATATAAACAATTTTGAACAAGCATCATGAAAATAGCAAATTATTATTTTCTTATTTCCTCATTTATATAAGAAGGTTTATTAGTGATTATTTTTTTTAGATTCTGGTTTAACTATCCTTTGTGCATCAATAAACTGAAATAAATATTTTATGATTTCGTCATCATGAGTAAGTAAAAGGGAAAAGGTGGATACTGAAGTTGAGGTGGCAAGAAATATGGGCATTGAGACGTGCTTCACAAGCCTTGTTTCGAAGGTGGCCAAGATCAAGAATGATAGAGACGACCTTTCCAGGTAAGCAAGAAGTGGAGGGCACAATTTCAAGAGGAATCCGGGGTTTATGTACAACTTGGAGAAGAAGATCGAGGAGGATCCCAACGAATTGATTAATTGCATTTCCAACGACTTCGTTGTAGCTGCTCGGCCCATCAGGAGAGCCAAAAAGTGAGCCTTGATATTATCTTCATATAGCCCGCACTACCTTCTGACAAAGTTTATGAAGGCCATCAGGCTCTAGAGTCCATGTTTTACTGCACAACTCTCCAGACATATGGGAAGAGTAATATTTCATAAAAAACTTCAAATAACTTTTGATTTTGTATACAAATTTGTGGGATGATTTAAGATACCCAAGAATTTTCTTAATAGTTTAGAATATTTGTTTGATTCAAGAAACTTATATTGGGACTGATATGGTCTACAAATAATGATTATATCTAAAATGTATTAATAAGAATAATGTGTAAATAGAAATTGACGAAAACTATTTGAAGAATACAAATGTAATTGACATTAAATTTTGAAAGAATGCATTCTTTTTTGGACAAGCCAAATAAGTGGATAGAAAAACAATAGTTACACCGTTATAGTGTCAAGAAAATAAACCATTTTAATTTTACATTATTTTTTTATAATTTAAAGCACAAAGTTTCCAAAATTCTACTCCGTGTATCAATATCCCTCCAGAGTTTTTCTAAGCAGTTAACACACTAATTTTACGATCGATCTTGACGTTTTGGCTTTGCACTCCTCCTCAGATGTCCTTCAGGCCAGTATAATATTCATGGTAGATAGAACATGCATATTTGACATGAAAATCCACATATAGTAGTCAAGGAGATTCAGGTTTCATGACGAAAGAGGCCAAAGATACTTTGATCAGAATCGCCCTGAACATAATTTTATTTATACTTCAGATTAAGTGGTATTTGATGTATAGCATGGAGAGCCCTGTGTACTTTGGGCTTTTTAAAAAACTCAACAGGGCAACCCTGACAATTTAGAGAATGTTTTGTAGGTGAGCATGACGTTTCATGAGATCAGTATCAATCAGCTGTGACGAGATATGAGGGATAAGGAAATAAAAAAGGATATTGGCAAGAATTACTCTGATATCTATCCTCAATTCTACTCTGTGTCCAAGAATTCAACTATAACTCAGCAACAAATCCTCAAGCTAACTCTCTGTCTTTTATAAAAACACATGAATGCTCAATCAGGTTTGGATATAATTAAATTTAGTAGGAAAGGACGTTCACTATTCAGAAATTAAATAATAATCCTAACAGCTGAGGAAAAGAAAGTTCATTTTTCAGATTAGGAATTTTTTAAAAACGGGCAAACTAAAAAATATGCCTGATTTTCATCACTATGCAGGAAAACAGGAAAAACATTGGGTGGCCAAAATATTTTATATTGAATGATATACCTTTTGCCATATGGCCATACTAATACATGATACTTTGACTTTCCCATATATCTAACACCCGGGGCACATCCTCCAGATTCCTGACGAGGTAACTGTTGCTCTCAGAACTGCCCACACAGTCCACAATAAATATTTTAAATAAAAAGTAAGCACTAAATAAAATGCTCTTAAATTTTTTCCGTAGCTCAGACATTTTGAAAAGACTTTAATTTTTATTGACATAAAATAATAATTAAATCATATAATTAAAGATTTTAAGTCAAGATATAATCTCTAAATTTTTTATTTTAAATAAACAAAGAAATAAAGAAGTTTTTGTTGCTTGAGAAAGTGTTTTAGTAATATTGAGACGTACTGTTTAATAAAGAGTTAATCTTATCTAATGGTACACATTTTATTATGTTTAATTTATCACGAGTAAAATATAAGCGGGAGGCTGCATGAGGACTTTATTAAAAAGACTTCTTGGAATAGTGCTCAACACAAATTTAATTCAATATGTAAAACCTCAGCTCTAATAATTGTCTCAATATTAGTCCTACATCCCTTGCAGACCTTGACTATGTATTCAAACTTGAGCTTGGTCCACACCTTCTTGATGGAAGCCTCTAAAGACTGGACACTCCTGTGAGGAGTAGCACACAGCCTATCCTCCAGGCACGCCTAGATAGAGTAGTCCAAGGGGTTCGCGCCTGTAGAGGAAGGCGGCCGCATGTTGAGGTCCCAAAAGCCTAGAATGTTGTCTTTCAGGAAGACCTGGGTCTTAGCGGTGTGATGATAGGGAGCTCTTTCTTGAGTGAAAAATAAGTTAAGTTGTCCTCGAACTTTTCTCTGGCCCAAGGTAGCACTTTCTTATCCAGAAGTTCGATGTTAACATCTGCATGCAACTGCTCCTTTCCCTCCAGAAAAATGGGAGGGCAGACTTTACTGTGCTGGCCACTATATTTTTTGTTCTATGACATGTTTCACATTGTACATTGTCTAAATGTCTAGTGGTCCTCCAACCACGGCCGTAGACTGGTACAGGATCAATCTGTACCAGGTAGGACAACAATTAGTTAGTTATTCATATTTATTTTTTATCAATGTCTTCCTACTTCATCTATAGTTGGTAGGAGAAGAAGAAAATATTAAGAATGAATACAAATTACAAAAGATAATTAATTGTTAATTATTTTTGGGTTGATTATTTTTAATTGTCAGACTTTTGGGGTAACAATCCTACTTCATGTCTTGGGGGCTCTTTTGTTATTTGCATTCATACTAAATATTATATTCTTCTCCTATGAACTGTAGATAGAGTAGTAAGTCCTCCGCTATTATAGCCCCACTCTAAGTCGAGCGGTCATTTATTTTGAAATGACCGTATCCTCCCCCCCTTGTACGCCCAAATTAAAACCAGCTAACAAATTCATTAAAAATTATGCGTCCTTGGAGTTTTCTGCCGTGACTGCCACTAAACAAGGTAAAGAAGTATACTGGACATAAGCAACACACTTTGGTTGTCTTTATCTGCCATTACCACCAGATAGGACCATCTAGTTACAAAGAAACAAGATCAGGGCTCTTATTGATTTTGCGTTACGGTCAGTTTTTGATGTTAGAATAGGGTTATATTGTTGGAGCAATGTGCTCATAAAGGTTTTTCCCCCTTAATATTATAATAAAATTGTAATGTTGGGGAGATGTGCTAATAAAGTTCCATATGAGTATAAAGTAAACTGACGTTTATTATTTTTGCTGTAGTTAGAAAAAAGTTGGGGACCACGGCTTTATGTGATACATTTGTCGTTTGAGATAACTTGGAAATTATAGAACATGGCTTTTAAGTTAAAAAAAAATAATGGTCATATTTGGACTAGCTGAAAGTAAGTTAAATTATGTAAATTTAAAATGTTTCTTCACATCTCATTAAGTTATAAAGTCTATTGAAACAGCTTCTTATACATTCATTTAAATAAACCAAATTAATATTAAGAGGAATTTAAGTGCCTATGTATATATAGATACATACATTAAATAAAAAGGTAAATAAGCCGAGATATTTAATTTAATCTAATTATATCACTCCATATCTTTGCATATTTTACTGTATATTTATATTTTAAGTGTATATATACATCCATAAGGACCAAATGATAAAACCCAAACATGTATATATACCACATGTTTAAAACTACTATTCAAATTGTAATCACATTCTCCATACTTAGCACAGGAGATGACAAGTCCCAGGCTTCACACATAGATGGCGCAATGTTTTTTTTTTAATTTAACTCATTTTCAGTAAGTGCCAAACTTCAAAAGACAGATGTTTATCTGTTCTTTAGTTCATGAGTTATTCTGAGACGCTACTTTTGTTATTTCCAAAACAATGTTCAAGCTAAGCAAGTGAGAAAAGTGTTATAAGGACTCTGCTTTCTCAGAAACAACATGTAAACCTTGGTTTGTTGACTTCAAACGTGGTCGTAGAGACACCAATGATGCAAAACGCAGTGTACGTCAAAATGAGGGGGTAATAATACAAAACATGAAAAAAAATTTGTTTTAAATGATCGAAAAGTGAAGTTGCATGAGTTATCTGAAATCCTAAAGATATCAAAAGAACGTCTTGTACTTATATTGCATGAGCATTTGTCTGTGAGAAAGCTCTGTTTACAGTGGGTGCCGTGTTGCTCACTGTGGACCAAAAACTAAAACGTGTTGATGATTCTGAGCAGTGTTTTACCATATTTAAAGGTAACAAACCTGAATTCTTTAGTTGGTATGTGACAATGGACCTCTTCATGGGTCTCTTAATTCACTCTGGAATCAAAACGATCATAATCTGAGTCGACAACAACTGGTGAAATTTCTCAAAAGAGCCCAAAGCATAACAATCAGCTGGAAAGGTATTTCGAAATGTGCACGGCATCATATTCATAGATTACCTTAAGAAGGGAAATGTCATCAACAGTGATATATAGCGTTATTAAAGAGTTTAAAGGACGATACAACAGAAAAAAAGGCCCATTATTACCCAAATTTGGCTCCAAACGACTACTGGCTGTATGCAAACCTAAAAAAATGGTTGCTAGTAAGAAATCTTGCTCCAATGAAGAGGTTATATTGAGATTATAATATTGATGAAGAAAGTCAATTTTGAAATAAAAAAACGTGTTTTCCATGTTAAGGATGGGGCTTTTCAGCCGATGTGTTAATTATACAAAATCTTAAATAAACAGTGAATGCATATCTTGAGTTTATACAGAGTGAAAATAAAAAAAAATACAAAAGAAGACATGGTAACTCTGAAAATTTGAAGAATATTTAGCTATCATGACGTTTTATTAGATAAGGTACAAACAGCTATGAAAGGGAATAAATAAATACAAAACCTACTTTTTTACTTATGAAGACAGGAACCACTTGGATGTCGATGTTCAATTCCACAATGAGTCTAAGTAGGACTTATAATTCCCCAATAAATCTGTGGTGTAATAACTCTCCATCATCCATCAGTACACACACTTGTGGTTACTATTTACACTTCGATGTAAAACTTTAAAACAAAGGGGCGAAACGCGCCTGTTAGCTAGAGTAGATTCCTTGTCTTAATGATATCGTTTTTCTCCAGATAAGATGTTGCATTTTATGATACCACGGAGGTTATCACTTTACCATCCTCATAACGTATACAGCTTTCTGTCTTTTCCGCATAGTTTACCTGGTTAATTCAGTTAAAATGGCGAATACTTGGAGGCTCTGCAGTAATCTTCTAGTATACTAAACGCTCTAGCAGACAAATAATGTATCGATAAGACCAAAACTTCGTAAAAATATGGATTGAAGCTTTGAGTTCGCCACTTGGCTTATAGTTTCGCTAAGATGTTTTCTTTTCAAGAGTTAAATAATCATGATAATAGCTCTTCTTGATTCCCTTTACCCGTATAGTAGGGTTCATAAAACGGCGATTCCTGTACACCTTCCAATTTTTTCGTCTTATAACACCTTATTGAGAATAAAACAGGTATCACTCACAATAAACCCGGCCTTGTTCCTACTTACTAAGTATTACCGCTATACAGATTGTGATTTGGGTCCTGTGCAATCTGTTCTTCGAGCATACTCTAAAATGAGATAATTTTCAGGTATTTTTAAAAAAAAGAGGGTACAGACAGGAAGAATCGGGTATTTTAATAAACGTGAGTAATTTGTAATTACATATACCCGTAGTCTTAATTAGGAAAAAATATAATAAATGTACCTAATTTAGTGATGAATAATAGAACCCCAGAACAAAGGGTGCATAAGGTGATTTTCCCAACTAACTTTTTGAAAGACCACAACAATGAAAAGTTACATGATAATGTGGCTTCAATATGATGTCAATTTTATAAACTGCTCCTCACTTTTGAATTGGTTCCCACCTCCGCTGGTGATGTGTGAGAGCACAGAAAATATAAGATTATATTTTCTGTGTGTGCTTTCTAGTGATGTCTCATCACTTGTGTTCATAAATACTCATGCAAAATGGGAAATATTTGAAATTATCCGTCAATAGGAGTAAAATATATAATAAATCCTCAGGTACTTATTACGGCTAAGTAGAGATCTAAACATTTTTTTTCAATTTTACCCATTGATTTCTAATATCAATGTATTTTTGACATTGAGGTTCCGGGTACGAGTCTTCGGGTATCCCTAATTAAAGACTATATCGATGAAAGATATTTACAAGTGCTGAGACTTGGTAAAAAAATTAAACTTTTTTTTTCTTTACGGTTTAATTTATTTTTTCTATACCCATTTCAATGGGTAGACCGAAGTTTAATCTTTTTAAATCGTGAACCGATCGTTTACCTTAAAGTCATGTAGGCATGGGGCCCAACTTCTGTATCACAGTCAATGAGATAACTATTTTATTATAATACAAAATAATGATGTGTTTATCAATAAACAAAATTAAGTTTAATCACAAATCCAGTTGATTTGATTTGGGTTCCTAATGAAAATAAGATATTTTTATAAATTTTATCCCTCTTCGATGATTTACCTGCCGGATATCCTTTTTTGTAGGTAATATGCGAGTATTTTTAAATTGATATTCCACGTACAAGTATAAGCCAGGCCCATCCCTACTCTAAAATTAATACTTTTATTGTATACCGCAACTTTTCATACAACAAAGAAATAAAACAAGGACAAAAATCAGTTTGGAATAATTGGCTAATTACCAACTGATTTTGGAATTATTATTAAATAATCGTTTTGAATTATTTAGAACATAAAAGGAGCTAATTTGAATTAAACACATCAGAATTCTTCAGAAATCTAATTAACAGAAAAAACATTATTATTGACAGCAGACAAAAAAAATAAAACTAACTTTTTTATGTTAGCAAGCATGCACGGAGATTTACCCATCGGAAAGTTGTCATCTACGGAAAATGGCCACATTTATACTATATTAATTGTGATTCATCTACCGATTTGTCCCATCTACAGATGGGTTTTGACCCATCTATGGACCCATTAATATTTTTCTCATTTGCAGATGGTTGACTATCAAATAACCCTCTTAATTACCCAAATTGCACGCCAGGCATACGGGATTAGTGTAAAATAACCTTGTTAAAATGCATGTTTAAACCACCATTGCTACCTCGAACCACCTATCAAATCGCCTATGCTCTAGATTAACATCTTGTGTAATACAAACTTGGAGCCTCAAGCCAGATTAAAACCATCACCGTCGCTTCAAGAATAATAAAGGACCTCTCCAAATTTAACAATACTTTTTTTACAATTACAGCTTCGACCGCCACTATCTATATTCAACGGTTTTTCAAGAGACGGGAAGACTACCATTATATCCTTTCAAGGGCCAGTCTTACCTGTAAATAAAACACTTCATATAGAAGGTAGTTCCTTTAAACGTTCTCTATGTTCTTTGGCCTCATCCCACTCTGCTACAAACTGGTTTTAAAACAAACACACACTAAGGGGGAATAACTTCGATAAAAATTTCACTCGTAGGCGGCTCATTATGCTTCCTCACGAAAACATATCCACGTCTTATTTTAATAAGGAACACAAACGTTCTAAACTATTGTCTATTTTGTGCTATTTAAATCGAAAAATGGACAACGCATTTTTGGCTATGCGGTCTGATCCACAACTCCATTCGTCCAAGAATTCAGAAAACGTATCGTGGAGGATGGTAAAACCTCACTGACGATGATTTCTCGTAGATTTGTGATCTGGAGGTTGCCAAAATTGTCTGAAGCCCCAATTATTTTGTTGGCTAAAAGTACTTATAACGTCCTGAGGACCATTAAACTATAGTTTTAGGTGTTGTTAGCTGCAAAGGTCACGTTATTCCTCCTTTCATCTTCAGCAAGGCCTGGATACTAATGGCACCAAATCCACACCAAAATATTTATCATCATTTGCTGCATCATAAAAGAACGATTTGGGATCAGACGAGAAGATGGCCCCCTGGCAAAATAACACTCGACTTTTTTTATTCTGAAAATGTTATGTACGTCTTGCCTATTTTGTTTGTGCAATGTTGAACTGGTTTCCAATGAAGGTATCGATAGTACAACAAGACCGAAAGAGCTTTGATAAGGAAGGCATTCCGGAGCTTCACCCGGCGGGACGGTCAAAAAGGCAGTGGTACGTTTCCGGGGACGTTGTGAACGGATGTTAAAAGAGAACCGGCATTTTATTGGTTGAATTTGAGATTGATGTTTTAACGTTGATTTTTGAAAATTTAATATAATCGGCCAAGAAATAAAGTCCAAACAGTATTTTACTCTTTTTTTCTCGGCTTGGGAACTTTTAGATGAACCACCCTTTATAGTATAATTGATGTCGATTTTTCTTCAGGCAGTTTTTTACTGATGTCAATTTACTGATCATAATATTCTTGCGGGCAATGTTTCTAGAACCGTTATTGAAGTGATAAATTGGATTTCATTTTGGTTTGTTTAGAAGGCTCCGTAGTGAGTTTTTTTGTTTTGTTTTTTAAACATAGAAATACATACACAGAAAACAACATTTTTCTGTGAATGTATTAGCTGTGAAAGTATGTAAATATACATATATTTGTTTGTAATATGTAAAACCTAAAATAATAGGTAATGATAATAGATGAGAAGGACACACCTTGAATACAACAATATTGTTTATTTAGTGAATCCTAAATAATATATACAATTTGATTCTGATAAAAGGATTTGCTTAAATAACAACAATAACAATAAAAAAGATACAATAAAATGGGCAACACAAGTATTAAGAAACATTAAAAAAAGGCTGTTTGTATTTTTGTAAATACATACACATATATGTAAAATTAAAGGTAAGGTAATAATGGGTTCTTGGTTAATTATAGAAGAAAGGTCTTTAATATTTATCCATTGAATACAATCGCTGTAGTAAAAGAAATCCATTATTTTGTTCAAAAGATAAGATTTTGTGATAAAAAAACTTTTGACAGTATTCTGATTGTTTGACTCACTATTGACTGAGCAGTCGTCGAAGTTGAACGCCACCAAATAGAAAATATGCAGTATTTACAGTTTTTCATCGTACAAGGTAAAAACGCAAACCAAACAGCTGAAAATGTGAATAGTGTTTATGGTCATCATACTGTAACAGCCAATTACGTGCAATGTTGGTTTGTAGATTCTGTTCTCGTAATTTTGATGTCAAAGATGCACCACTTTCTGGATGGCCAATTGTTGCAAACGTGGATAAAATAATAATGGAAATCGTTGAGTCTGATCGTCATGAAATCGATATGTTGATTTCCAAAGAAATCAAGATTATTTGAAAAAATACATTAATAATAAGATTTAGTTTTACTGTACCCCTTATATTTGAAGAGATATTTGCATTTAAATTATTTAATGAAATCCTTTCAAATAGAGTGTTCATTTTGCCACCAATTTTTTGTCTATATAGTCAACCCTGTATTAAGAAATCAGGCAAGAGGCATTGAAAAAGTTTGGAGTCATACATAATAAGGCTTCCCAAAATTTCTCGTAATATAATTGGTGAAGTAAAAATATCTGAGCATTTTTTTGCTTTATTTTGACAATAAAATTAACATTGTTAAGATTCACCAATTTAGATGGTTTTAAACGGTTTTCTGGCTAATCTATAGTTTCTGAGCAAATGAGTAAGTGCTCACCTGCCGGTCCAACTCAACGATTTCCATATTTTATTGACATTTTCTACGTCTATATTACCAAAACAGAATAGATGGAATCACCTCTTTGTTATTATACTTGATACTGTAAAGTGTTCATAAACAGCATAATTTTGATCTGAATATTTATTTTCTGTTTGTTTCTTGCCATAGTTAATATGACAAGTAAAAATTCTTGTTACTTTATCCTTATTCTTTGAGAAAAGAAATAGAAAAAGGTCCTATGTGCAGCTGACCTCTTATTCATGGTATTTTGTAACAATTCTAAACTTAAAAACAGTAGATAACATAATTTACGTCTAGGTAGAAATGATCAATGGGATAACATTCATTATCAGAAAGAGAGGGAAGGAAAGAAAAAAATGTTAGGAATACAAATTTTTATCTACGTACACATCACATTTTATTCACATTTTACGTAAATTCTTCCTGAAGTTATTTTACAGATTCTGGCATTGATTATTGATGTTTCAAAGAATTTTTGGTTTGTCATCTTATTAACTTTGAATATCAAACATTAATACAAAAAAAATGATGTCTTTTTTTTGATAGATCAGGCATGTTTTGATGATAATAATAGTAAAAAAAACAAGTAAAAATTTAATCTTTTAGATTTCTATCTACTATTGTATGAATTCAGAGATATAAAATATATTGATAAAAAGTATTCAATTAATTAGCCAATGCCTATAGTAGGTATAATTTTCCATTTTGGGTAAGTAAAACACCCCAGACAAACACTCGTTTCACGGTTTAAAGGTAAGTAACGAATAATTAATATTTCTATGATTTTTTTAAATTGATCTAAAAGTCTCAATACACTAATGTAATAAGCAAAAAAAAAAAAAGTATCCTTACGCGTTAAGGTGCACTGAATTCCATGAATAAAGCTACAAACAAAAATTTTTAAAGTACTTCATATCTAAAGAACAAGAAAAAAAAAGGAAATAATGTTCATCATGGTACCTTGACAAATTGATGATTGGTTGAGAGAAGATCAGCTTAGCTGACATGAAAATTTATTAGCATAGCTATAAGCAGGTATAAAATTAAGAAAATAAACTCAAATCCTCCTTTGTATTTTGCAATGCTATAGAAATTACTCTGATGTCGATTCTCAATTCTACTGGAGTCTATTGAGGACTTACACTTATAACTCATCAACAAGTTATCAGTGATACTTTCAGTCATTCATGAGTATAAGGGTTGTTCTAAATCCGGAGCACTTTTGTTATTTAAAAAAAAGATTTAAAATAAATCTGATAATTTGAAGAGTTATTGGGACGAGAGCAACCTAGCTGTTGTGGCGTTTCATTATATCGACTACATGAAACTATAATGGGGCTGGAGGATATGCAAGAATTACCCCCGATATCAATGCTCAATTCTACCCTAAGTCCAACAAGGACTTACTTATAAATCATCAAAAATATGCAGTGCTATTATTTGGCATTCATGAGCACATACTTTATACTTAGACATTACCTGCTCAAGAATTAAAAAATAATAGTTGGTGCTCTGGTTAATATACAACAAATAATGCTAAGCTAGAGCATATTTTTCACAATAGTCATTTCTTTTAAACACTAGACATTATTTAATACACAATAGACATCAAAAAATGTACATACATTTATTTATTTTTCAGCAGTTGATTATTTAACTCCTTTTCTTTAATACGATATGATCTTGATTTCATTGTTCTACTTTTTCTACTTTAAAAAAAAGACAAAAATAAGTTGTTAGTTGGACAATTCTTCCCAATTGTTCCACTAGTATTATTCGTTTTAAAGTAATAAATTGTTCAAAGCTCAACAATAGTAAATTCAAATACAATAAATGAAAAATTAAATTACAATTATGATGATGAGTTTCAACATATTAAGGAAATATTTAGTGTACAAGGCATGAAGTGTTTGGAAATGAACCATTTATGTCCAGGAAGTCTTACGTATTATACTCAAAATCTGCAATTCTTAACAAATAATCTTTTCAAAATGAAAAGTATTTGTGATTTAAAATGTTCTTTGTTTTCATAAGAGAAAATAGTACAAAAGATCAATTTGTAAATACGTTAGTATCTGTCATGCCTCCAAAAGTTAATTGACCTAAGCAATGTCACTCATAATAACAAAATCTTGTAAACTTTTCATTTTGCAAAGGATAATGTTTGAGGTCTGAAGAATTGAATATGCTGATTTATTAGAAATAAACTATCAATTTGTAAATTTTCAAAATTGTACATGTCCTATCGTGTACACCCACGATAGGACATTTAGAAATTTATCCTCACAAAATAAAGGAGAAGGAGCAGCAGAAAATACAAGAGCTAACAGCAAAAAAAATTCACTCTTGTGGTATTATTTTATATCTTTATCGTGAAATATGTATGTTATTATTAAGTGACTTCTATAATTAGCATAATTAATAATACAATCGATTACATACAATATATGGACTGATCAATTCATATTCTAAAGAACAAAGAAAATAATTTTTAATAGAATACTTTCCTTTGTTTGCAGTTAGTTATTAATTACTTACTGGCGAAGAAACAGTGTAATTAGCTTTTGTAGCTTATTGTGTCCAGTTTGATTTAGTTCTTCTTTATTCTTTGTAAATATGGGAACTTTTACAAATCTACTTAATCTGTTATAGCTTTTGAGGTTCTTAAGTAAGTGAATATGCTTTTAATGCGTCAATTTGGCCCATAGATATTATATCAATTATGTTCTGGTTTTGAATTTATGTACAGTATATTATTAAACTATGGAACTTTTTAAATTGCTTGAAATTAATGAAGTTTTGTCTATAAAACATTTTAGTTTTTTGAAATTGTATTTCCTTCATTTACTTTCATCTAATTAACAATATAAGGCTTCTAGTTACATTATTTTTGTACCTTTTTGAAAAATATATGATTAAAAATAAAGGAGGATTTTAAAAATTTATATTTATCTTCAACCTTTGACAAAAACAATAACATTTTTAATTTCATTCACAAATTCGTGAAGGAGACAAGTTTTACCATTATATTTTGGATTCATAAAAAAATGGAGGATTGTAAGCGTTATTCTATTTTGATATTTTGTTCAGCGTTCCATTCAAATTTTTTGTTCCTTCAGCGTTCATCGTTCAGACATTATTTCTGTTCCGTTCCATGTTTCAGTCATAAGGTAGTACCATATTCACTTTACGACAGGAAATCGTAACTTCCACATTGATAGTGTCAGGAAGCCGCATTTGTGAACTATGTAGGGTTCGAGATTTTTAACACCATAATTAAGTGAATATTAGAGTTCAAAAGATCTACAATTGACAAAAATTGGTTCATTCATTATCGAGATGGAGGCCAAAGGGCCTCAAATCGGAGTCAAGGAGTACCATAACGTCGTCAAGGGGGTGGTTGTCTTTCCCTGGGTGAAGTCCAACTACCCAGAGGGAAACTATGGGCTATGGGTTCCCACAGAACTATACTGAGGCCCTCGTAACACAAAAGAGTAGAATTTATTAGTGGCCATGTATGCTTGCCATACATACATAAAATAAAATTGTACAAATATAAAGCAACGAACACGACTACACAACGGGTATTTGTGTTACTACAGTAGATTCTAAAACCTAGTTTATATTACAATTTTGTTCAATAATATTTTTCATTTTTTACGTTTCATAAATTTTAAAATACGAATGTCTTCGTTTTCTTCATTCATTGCTTGATGTCTCTCGTAAGATAGAGCGGGGCATCTATTGATGAGATGGTATGTACTTTGCAATTCTTCCATACATACATTACACGTTGAGCTTGTGTGCTTCCACTTGCTTAGGTGGGCTAGAAAAGGGCCATGTCCAGTGTAGGCTTCTACAATGAGTCTCAATTTTTCTCTTCCGAGTTTGATACACTTCAACTTCGGCTTATTAAGCATAGTATGTGTTTCATACCTTGATCTTTTTTATATCGGTCACACCAATATTGGAAGAAGAGGTCATGAATTACCTTCTTTATGTAGCTTGGAGGTGTCCAAATAGTAAACTGGTTTTGGCTCTCAGTAACCCTCTTCGCAAGATAGTCTGCAAATTCATTTCCTGTAATATCAGAATGTCCTTTACATCATTCTAGATTTTTATTTTTCTCACTCATTCCTTTGATGATGGTTTCTTTACATTTTAAAACTTCTTTACTAGTAGTAAGTTGATTGAGAATGCAGCAATTGTTGATTGGGAGTCTGATCTGATTATTACATTGTTCCGTATTTTCTTCGTACTTGAGAAGAGCTTCTACACTTTGTGTTATGGTGAAAATCTCTGCTTGAAACAAAGAAGCCTCTTTATTCAATGAGGCATTGAATGAAAAATTGATGTATCACCTTTTGTGATGACCCATCCAGCTCCAATGTGTTCGTCCTTAGACCCGTCCGTGTAGATGATTGTGTCAGGATTGTTAATCTGACTATTATTTATCCAAAGACTTTGTATGTAGTAACTTGGTTGATCCATTCAGACTTGTATAAGTATTTCATCACTATAGAACCGAGCCCACGACATTTTGCAAGATTACCCTTTCCATCCCACGTATCACGTAAGAAATGCTTCGTTCTCCATCGTTGCCTGTTTCTTAATGTATATGTCCAGAGGAGCAATACCCAAAACTGCCTCCATTCCTGCGGTTGATGTCGATTGAAATGTATGTTCAAGTTAAGGTAGAGTACTAGAAACTTTCATGTTCGATTAGAGCCTTCAAAAAGTGCCCCCTCAGCCTTCTCATGAGCCATTGCCCCAAAATACGTATCCCAATCGTTCATCTTTGCTTTATCATCCCTTCAAATCATTTTTTTAAAAATATATATACATTGATTTATTGTATTTTTTGTAAGTAGTATTGGAACAGAACGCTAAAATCTTATTTTTAGCGTTCAAAAATGAATCCGTTCCATTCATTGAACGCATGTTTCATGCAACACCGTTCAATTTTTCGTTCCGTTCTCAAGCTTGAAAAAAACTGCATATAAAGAAACAAACAATACTGAATATACATCTCTCTCAATTGTTATTTTGTTTCAATCCAGCTTTGGATATATTCCTCCTTGGGTAATTTTCCTTCTCGGGCAATTTTCCACGTACCTTAATATGTATATAATGTTTATATAAAACTTTTATTATAATTTATTTTAATAATATACATTTTTTGAAACTCATTACATATTTTCATACATGGATTATTCTTAATACCAGGGCGGTAAAATGGATTGAGTCCGTTTTCAATAGCATTTTTTGAAATATTTTGTTAGTTTAATGAAAATATTACAGTCAATTAATTGAAAACTTAGACTCTCAGCTTTGGTTTGATATATAGAACAAAAACAAAAGAAGCAGGATAATAATCACAATTGAAGAAAAAAGAGCTTATATCGGCATTTATATATCTCCCTGGTTAAAGACAATGGAAGGATGATTGGCTAACTATAATACAATGTGGTTCAGAATTAAAGTCCCATAAGCTCTAACTTCGTTAAATTAAATGTATTCTTTGTACAGATTTTGTTACCCTAGTCAGCAAGAGCAGGATGGGCGAGGGCTATACTGCAAATGAAGCACACATATACAATGGGAGGTATGAACACATTACCAAAAAAACATTTGTCGCCATTTTCCCCTTATCTTAACCTGCTTGACTTTGAAATGTAGCGTATGGTTGGGGGAGAGGGCAATGCCGTTTTCAGGCTCAGGAAAGACTCCTTGATGACAGCCATGGAAAAAACAATTCATTTTTCCTATTAGGGGCATCGAGTATACTTTAACATTACTCCATTACTAACTATACAACCTCCATGAATTTACTCATTCCACTGAATTAACAAGGGAAATTCTGGAAAGAAAAAATAAATTGCCAAAAAAAAAAATATATATATATTTTTTAAGAAACAAAATTGTATTGAAAAAATAAATCAAATCACACAGAGCTTATAGTTCCGATTTGAACTAAGGAAAATTGACTTTAAAAATTAGGGATACACCAATATCTTATTTTCAGCCAATTCCGCTACCATCTTTATGGACAATTCCAATTCCTTATTATATATAAAGTAATTTAATAAACAAATAACAAAACTGTTTACATTTTTTAATGTTAAACTTTTCATTAATTACGGATAGATAAAAAATATATATAAAGTTATCAATTATAATAAGTTTTTAATAAAATTAAATTTTAATGTACAAAAGTTAATTTCTCTCCATGCTAAGGAGTCAATTAATTTCTTGTTTGCTAATATTAGGGAGTTCACCCTTCGGCCTATGATCTAATTTCAACTGCCTCATTGCTAAAAAAAAAAATCAACACAGTACTAACAAAAGACTATAATCTATTATTTTAAAGGTTCGGCGCACATGAGATCAAAATGTTTTGAATTGTCTCCAGTTTCTAATTGAGTTTTATATACTTGACATAAGAATTGAAATATGTATGAGTGCGCACTTGTGTCTTTTTGATGGACCCAGTACGGATACTGATGACTCAAACTTCAGAACTTCAGTTATGTTATAAACAATATTATTTCAACAAACAAACAAGAAAGTACTATTTAGTGAAAAAGTTACTTAATGGTTTCAGAGTAAATCACTCAACCCAACTCCTTTCGTTACATACTCTTTGAAGACTCATGGTACAATTTAAATGTATGAGACACAAAAATGTGATTATTTTTAAACTGTTATTTTCGAGTAAATTTCGTGTACAAACTTACAAATTTGTATAATTTTTCTTTGTACTCTTTATTTATTTTGAGTTTGTCTAAACAACTTTGTCTAGCCTAGCTTTTTATTAATTTTTAACAGGCAATTTTGTCTCCAAAGAAGGAGTTCAAATATGTCCTAAGTATAAATAATTATGCATATTGGTTATGGTAGAATTGTCATTATTAAGCCATTTCTGATACTTCTAAAACGGCCGATTCTTACTTATTGCAATACCAATTCTGATGCATCTATACGCTCTATTAAAAATGAAATGTTGCCAATATGAAACATCTAATGTTTTAGTGCGTGAAACAGAAGAAAATTTATCATGGTTCAAATGAGCTCCTTCTAATCTAGTATAAATGAAGATAAAGGTATCTCAAAATCTCAAAAGAAATAAACAACATACATCAAACAGAAGACTTATATGTCCTATTTTTTATATTCTCAGAGTTTTTGAGTTAATTCAAAATCATTCTGGCATAGATATCTAGAAAAAAAAAATGCCCTCTTATTTTTACACATTCTATATATATACATTATGCAACTATTTCTATATTTCATGAATATATTTTGTCAATTATAGGACCTTATTTAAGACAGAAGTCCAGTCTAGTTCACTCCATTTAAGTTATATCCTACTTTGTTGTCCATAAAAATAAGAAAAAATGAATCCTTCAAGTTTTCGTCTTATGTATTAATTTTATTCAGTTGTGTGTAAGGACCGGTCTTAGACTAGACTGGACTGAAGAAATTAAGAACAACACAGCAACAATATTAACTATATTTTAGAACCTACTTAAATTGGGTCCGATCATGTGGCTCCTTTCAAATATAAAATCAATCAATTTCATATTCTTTAATTGTGACAATATTTTTTTGCTACTTGATTTGAAATGGAAGGCACTACAAAAGATTAAGCAGAAAATTATTGTTTTTTTTTAAATAGAAATAGACAATATCATTTGTTAAAGATTTCAAATATATTGCATACTCAATTTCAAGGAAAATAATTCCAGATTAATTTTGTGTTGACTGACTACATATATAAAACCATATTTGTGATCTACATTATACATTTTAGAGAAAAAATGTCCATGAGTGTTAAATATATAGAGGTAAAGTAGGAATTATTCATCAGAATAATTATCACTATGCATAACTTAAGCTGAATATTTTTTAATTTAAAAATAATAAGAATAAAAACTGAAGCTCAAATGAAAGACATAATTGATTTGAAATGGTTTTGTTTAACACATAACGGTTGATTTAATCAAAAAATAAGCTTATAACTTTGCAAAAATTTCTGGAATGTCAAGATATTAAACTTGGTTCTAACAAGCAAACGATACGTTTAAAAGTAGATAAAATACGTATAACAGGTTGATTTATTATGTAATATAACATTTTTTATTATTATACGTCCTTAATCAAGAAATTTACAAACATTAAATACTCAACCTCAGAATATTTCTTCTTTTTTTTTTTTTGCATTTTACTAATTTAAGTTTTTAATGCATATATTTTACAATACTTTTAAATCAAAATACATGAAATAAGGTTGACTTAAACGGCATTTAAAGCGAGAAAAACTAAATCAGGATATGGAGAAATGGAAGCTAACATAAGGCTCAGAAATATGGAAATAAGACCGAGAGAAAATTGTATTTTTGAAAAAATAAAACTTCTATTTTTATGGTATTGTTTAATTTTTGGCCATAAAATTAGATCCTCATGATAATTTAGAGAGATTGAGAACAAGACAATACCATAATCAATCTTGAAAACTAAAATATTAGAATAAAATACAACTTTAAATAGATGGTTAATTGAAAAGAAAGCACTTCCAACATTATAATAAAATTTTGATTGTTATTTTTACCTATAACTATTTTGACAATTTTGCTTTTATCCAGGAATTGGATATATTTGATTGTACACACAAATTTTATTATGGAACCAGTCAAATTATCAAGTCAAATAAAATTATTTTTTATCGTTTTTTTTCACAAAAAAGTTATTTCCTTAAAAACAAAGTTTAAAACTTTCTTTTTCAGTTTGATCAAAATTTCAAAAAAATTGTAAAATCAATTAAAAACCTGTTGGTGATTGTTAAATTGTTATAGGCAAATGCTATACAATAAATCCTCAAAAATAAGTTTTTATTATTTAAAGCACTAAAATCATAATATAAAGCTTTCCACTTGAATATTTCCACAAACATCATGAAACACATTACATATGATCTTCCAAACATGAGAATAAACAATATCAATAGTTGACTCCAAAAAAAAAACTTAATTAGTTTATATTTGGACTCGTTTAATCTTATAATTTGACCTAAGGAAATAAATTATATCAACTTCATAACATAATTAAACGAATTTCCTGTATAAATATATACTGGTGTAGCGGATTAAACCACAATATTCAAACCAAGGCTTTGAGGGTTCGATACCAAAAGGAAAAATGTTGTCCTTGTTTCTTTAAAAAGGAAAGAATCAATCTTTTTTTTTTTTTTTTTTTTTTTGTATTAAGATTGACTTTCCCAACGAAACCAAGACTTTAAGGGGAAAAGACCGAAGAAAACACAAATATCTTAAAAGAATGTTGCAGACCACCATTAATATGAAAATTCAGTTTATGGGCCTTGTTTTCCATCAAGTATATTCAATTCTACTTAATTTATTGAACAACAAATCTTGAGGGTATTAGTGTCCTATAAAATTAATTTTGCTTACTGTCCTTGTTTTTAAACCGATTTTTTTTTAAATAGCAAAGATATCAAGCTATTTTTCGTATTTTAAAATATTTTATTGAAAGAGTGTTTTATATACTTTTTAAAATTTTGAAAATCTTCATTTTTCCACATTTAAAGAGCAACAACTTTAAACCTTTATAACTTTATTAGCTTTAAAAGAAATGATATGTTGATCAAATATATGAATGTATATACAAAGTGCGCAAGCTATATGTGTAGGCATTCGTCACTTGGTCCCTAGAAAATACTGGAATTCCTCATTGATCCGACTGATAAGTGTGTTTTTGGTGTTGCCGGTGGGTTCGTTGGGTTTGTCATTTTATGGGGCCCCCACAAAAAAAATCTATTGGATTAAGATCCAACAAGTTTGCAGGCCAAAAGTCTGGCAAGGCGAAGTTGTCAAAATTGTCTTGAAGCCATTTGAGACTCTTTTTTTAGGTGTGGCAGGGACCTGAGTCATATAGAGGCCTCAAATTCCTTAATAGCCTTGCCAACGAACGTTTCATTGAGTACGACAGATCGAGCAAATGCAGTGCAGATTCGAAGGAGGATTCCGTGCCTTTCCCAAATATTTGGGACAACAAAATCGTCAAATTATTCCACTTTTTTCAACTGGTATAGGTTTGAACAAGTTATCTAACCAAAAAAATGCCTGGGCTTGGCAAAAAGAGTGCTCCAAAGTGCAGGGAGATATATCTTGCAAACCCTTTGTATATATATATAGTAAGACATTTTTTTTATTGTATTGTTTGGTTTTAATATTTACATAAGAAATTACTCATGTTTGAATTACTTGGAATGGTAATGTCTCTCTTGGAGTCGAGTAAGTTTTTTTATCAATGTATTAATTAATTTTTTTTTCTTTATAATAGTAATATGTTTTGTTGTACTGATAATTTTTAAATAATAATAAACTACAGCAACAAAAATATCGCACACATTCAGAACATATTTTATACGTTAATCCTATTTGTTTATGATGGCAATTAATTTAACTTCCTTCCATTTTACTTTTTTCTTTCTTAATCAAAAGCTTTATATAATTTAATTTCATGGGCAAGATTGTAAACCTTAACCAAAACAATTAGTCCCACTCTGATAAATTCTCTTAACAACCCATCCGAATTACTTTATTATACGTAATATAACAAATACAAAGATAATTCTTTACGGATATATTGTCATATTGGTTTAAAAAGGATAAAATTGCTACATAAATGATATTTACAATTGTTTGAATTTCAGCAATCTTGTCCGTTAACACAAAGGCACTTTAAATAATTTTCCTCAAAATTCAGTACAGATGACATTTCTATTCTTTGGCAAATTATCCTGAATTTTTAGCTACAAACTATCCATATTAATCCTTTAGAGTTGAGACAAAGTCCACTTAAAGTAAACAAACTTGATACTCCTAATAGAAGACCATATGGGGCCAATATAAGTCTCTTTAATCAAATAACTATACCAAAAAATTGTGAAGATTCTTTTTGAAGATTTAACCTTTAAATGGATATAAACAATAGTAGATATATAAAGGATCGTTTTGATAAAATTAAACACGTCTAAATCAATCCAACTCGGAGTAATTAAGCCAAAAACGAAAAACGTCCCTTGAACAATTATTTTGCAGAGAAAAACGCCGAGTACCATTTGAAGTGTGTTATAGAGATGGGAGCATCACTGGGAGAAGTTTGTAGAGTTGCAAGGCTACTATGTTGAAAAATAAACATTCAGAAAAAATGTCTTCTATCTTTATTAGGTCGGAAACTTTTCAATCCCCCCCCTCTTAAATATATATTAAAAATACATTGGGATTTAATCATTGTCTTGATTTTGTTAAAAATGTTTTTATGTTGACTTATCACACATAAAAGATTGAAAGATACATAAAACCTGGTAGGTAGGTTCATTGTTTTAGAGCAAGCAATTGTATCTCCTTTGGGTCTACTTAAAAGTATAATAACGTTAGGGTAGAAAAATAAAACTTGGATATGGATTAAGCATTATTTTTCCTTGTCCTCCTCTGAAAGAGTAAAGCCTTTTTTCCTTCCAGATTTGTATAAGATTGTATCACATTATAAATTCAATAGAGTCAAAGTTGTTGGTTTTTTTTATTTTTCTCTATCTTCCTACAAAATATTTTGTGTGAGTATGTAAAAAGGATAAAAGAAGCTTTAAGTAAATGTAAAGAGAGCTTGAAAGAGTGGCTTTACAAAATAAAAATAAAACGAAACACAATCTCACATGTACATAAATACGTATTTACATATGTCTGTAATACATATGCTCAAGTGGAGTTCAATGGTTTTTGTTTTCTTTCTTCTATAAAGAAAAAACTGAAATATCGTACAAGATCAAACTCTAAAGCTCTGATTAGGGGAG